>NC_141874.1:35728786-36031817 GCF_056163025.1 Triticum urartu | reverse complement strand
ACGGTCGAGAATAAACAAGGCCAATGCCTAAGTGGGATAAGTCTGAGAAAGAGATGGAGGATGCAGGTGTCACTCCAGAAACATTGAGCTGGCCCCCCCAGATGCAGGACTTGGTTCTATGCGCATGGGGGGGAGTTGGACCCGAAGACAGGCAAAGTTTCAAAGAAGGCATGTCTGGACAGAGCCGAAGATAAGCTACTTGTTGCAATAGAATAGGCTCGATCGGGGGTGTCCCAGCCCAACAGAGAGAACAACGAGCTTACGCGTGCCCTGGGAAATGTCGGGACCGGATTCTCGGGATATTAATTTCCCAAAAGCGACCCTTGTGCTCACCAGCCCCAGGATTACTGTTAGCTGATGAGACACAAACTTGTTATAGAAACTCCAAGCAAAATACAAAATATGAAGTACAAGACCATTCTGGCCTATGGGTACAACAATTGGTTTCTAGAGGTCGATGGCGGAAGCGGTTTGCGGATCATCAGCGTCTATGGGACTCCATTTCCCACAGGAACAGCTGACCAGGATAACTCCTATCTTCGCGAGGCTTCTATCACCATTGCGTAGGTTCCGGGGCTGTCATCGCAATGCTCCTCTCCACGCAAGAAATCTGGCCAAGACAATAGCCAGGGACAAGCCAGTGAGTACTTTGAATGTACTCGCAAACATTAAGAACACAGGTATAATATAGCCACTGATAACCATGTTTTTGAAATATTCAATAATCACTTGTCGGTTATGATATGAGGTTCATGATGCACGCAGGTAGATCAATCAAATAAAACATGAGTAAACAATCAGGGAGTAGAAATGAAAAGCACCGATCGGGTGTCTGAAGCGATGCCTCGAAAGGATAATAATATGAGGCATGCCTCAGTCGGTCGTCTGAGCGACACCACAGAAAGGGCTTATACATAAAGGAATAACAAACCTGCCACAGTCAGGCGTCTGTGCGACACCACATAAACGGCTTATAAGTAAATGAAATAACAAGCGTGCCACAGTCGGGCGTCTGGGCGATGCCACATAAAGGGCTTATATAACAATAATCACAGTGAGTACCCAGGAGGTAGAACCATCCCAGGGACACTCCATAATTCAAATAACATAAATGGTTAGTCCATGATAGTAATAATCATAATCATCATATGTCACAAGTTATGATCCATGTTCTGGTTTAGTAGTTTCTCCTCCGAAGACCGACACTTGACCCATCTCAGACTGTAGTCCTTAACCATAGACACGGCTATCCGAATAGGTATTATATCTCTGCACAGGGTGTACTCTTTACCCACGACTAACGGATTTCTTTAGTCCATCGGAACTAATTCCGTCTACGGTCTTTTAGTCGAAAACACGCCTGACTTGCACACACCAGCTTAACTTTACTCGTGTCTGGAATCACCCAGACACCTGTTAAGCAAAACTCTAAGTGGGGAGGCTACAACCTCGCGTAGCATGGGATCAAATTTTTATGGTGCGCTCTAAGGTGTGGCCTCCCCTCTCGGTCCCAACCGGAAACACCCATGCCCCCGGACCAGGTGGCATGCCTACCGGTTACAACCGGTATCTTCCACCATGGCCTCTCTGTACGGTGTGTGCTAGGACAGGGGTTGACAACTTACTGAACCGTACCCTACCTACGGCAGGGACAAGTGGCAGCACGAAACAAGTATGGGGGTTACTGGAACAAGACTCGATCTACGGCCGACTTAGGAGGCTTAAGTATTTCCTGCATGGTTAGCTCAAGAATTATATTTCACAGCCATCAGACACAACCACCACTCATCATACCTCCCCCTACCCTACCGATCATAACCGTATAGACGAGGGACAAGCTCGTGTCTAGACAAGACAGAGACTTTCCCGGGTCCTTCCCGGTAGGCATGAGAGGCATATGAGGGTGATTGCTATCACAAGCTTATCCATTTCCAACAGCAAGAATTTTCATTTATGCACTCAAGGTGTATGATCATATCGTCACATAAGAATAACTAACGCTTCATGTCGAGGTGGTGTTATAACCGTATCAAACAACCCACAAAACATTATGCCAGGGTTCAGAATGCTTGCCTTCAAGGTGTGGAGAGGTGAGGTGCTCTCCAAAACTTTTGAAAGTTTTCTCCTCTCTCGAACAAATCCTATTTTAAATAAATTTGAATTAACACATACTTTAAAAACAGTACAAAAAGGTTGTTTGGAAAATTTTGAAATAAATATGAAAATAAACTAGACAATATTTGAGGAACAACAGAAAAAGAATCAAGTCATTTGGATTTATATTAGAAAACTTATAGCCAGTCAAAGTTTCAGTCAAACTCTGTTTTTAAAATAAAACAGAAAAGAAAACGTTTCGATGAGAATGCGCTTTCGGAGCGGAGGAGACGTACTTCTGGCTATTTGCGCTTTCACTTAAAACACGCGGGCGGGGCTAGGTCGCTGACAGTGGGTCCAGGGGGCCCACTGGTCAGGTTTGACCAGTCGCCCCCGCCTCCTTCTTCCTCTGGCCGAACAGGGGCGGGGTTCCGGTGATCAACACCGGTGAACGGCGGCTTCCCACGGGCTCCGGAGGGCAGGGATGTTCCGCCACTCCGGGGCGGTCCTCCCGGTAGTCGAGGGGGTGACGGGGATGGAGAGAGTCACCGGCGACGAGCTTCGCGGCGGACGGCAGCCTCGGGGGAGTTGGGGCTTTGCACTATGGTGGTTCCCGAGCGGGTTTGAGGTGTTGGGTGGCTCCGCGAGATCGAGGGGGAGCTTCTGGTGAAGAGAGTGGTGAGGGGGAGCCCCTGGGGGCGCCGGTATGATCGAGGCAGTAGCGGCGGCCGTGGTTGCCGGAGATGAAGAAGACGACCTTCCTCTCTTTGATTGTTGGCCAAGGGGGCACTGGAAGGATGGTGTGAGGCTGCCTGAGGGACTGGATGCGCTCGAGGCTCCTTAAATAGGCGAGCAATGGCGGTTCCACGGCGGCGAGGGATAAGATCGTCGGCGACCGTCGTCCTGTAGTTGCAGTGCGATGTGTCGGCGACGTGCGCTAGAGGACGCGTTTGCGGATGAGATCGAGCTGTCCCAGGGGCAGCTGGCGCGTTGGAGTGGCTCGGGCGGTGCTGCCATGGCCGGGGCCTGCTGTGGCCGGCCTCTAGTTGCCACTGCCGACCTGACAGCGCCGCTGTGGAGCTCCAGGGGCGGCTCTGCGGCGAGGGAGGGGTCGGGTGCGTCGACTGGGAGAGGGGAAGGGCCGGAACGGGTGCACGCGTGTGCAAAACGTGCGCTCTGGGCGCGCCCAGAGCACGCACGCTAGGTGTTCGGCGAAATGCCAAGTCATGCCAGGGGGCTCCAATCCACAAGAGGTTAAGCAGGGAGGGGCTATAGGCTAGGGCAAAGCTAAGGGACATGCGAGGTTAGGAAAGGCAAGCAAGTCCAGTGTGCAAATTAAAAACCATGCCAAAACTGGCCATGCACACCAGGTGTTTGACAAAATGCTAAGGGCATCTAGGCAACTCATGGGGTGGCCAAAATTTCCAGTTTGGGGTCTCTTTAGATTATATAGAGGGTGGTGAGGTTAGTTTGCCAAAATCTCAAACTTGTTAGTGCAAGTTTTGCAAAACTCCAGTTCTGGACAGAAGGAAAAAGGCATGATTTCATGAACCAAAAGTGCTCCAATGAGTCCAACCTCCTGGACTTAAGGGTTTTGTAGCATGGGCTATAAGTAGGAAAAGGAATCATAGCTAAAAGGGCAAGTTAAAAGGTGGTTGCTGTACAAATCACCATGCTGAACCAGAATGAAAAAGAGCTTGATTCACTCAAATTTTTCAAAGAACATCCAGGGTTTTTTGCTTAATGTTGAATGAAATACTCCTATTAACATCCCATAATTTTGTTGGAAGTTTTAAAGAAATATTTAAAGGGTTTGTAGAGCAAAATTGCTCTCTGAACCAGATTTGAAAACTTGGTGTGGAGCTCAAAATATCCAAAGAATGAAATATATTTTTGCATAAAAGTGATTCAAAAACATCACATGACCTCTCCAAAATTTGGTTGGAATTTCAGATGAATTTATAACAGGGTTGTAGTACAAATGGGACCCTAAAACCATGGGAAGCCATTTTTAAAGAAATGAAGATCAGGAAAAATAATCATACAATTAATTCCATAGATAAAAGAAAAGTTTTCTTGAGAGGGTAACAAGTTCCAATATACTTGGAAAGTTTTCACTTGGGGTAAAACTCCATAATAACCAAGAAAGAATGGTTCTGAAATCAAAAGAAAGATCCAGAAAGTGAAAGTTTAAATCTCCTGGCAAAATTTTAATTAATAAAACAAGGCCAAAATTTTGGGTGTCACAACACTACCCCCCTTAAGAAAATCTCGTCCTCGAGATTTGTTCAAAGTTTTTTTTGAAAATATTACTCCTACCATTTCAAAAATAACCACTTTACTAATGCGGTAAAATGCGGCTACAGTGCGAGGGCAATAAGTGGTGTAAAACCACAGTGTGGAACACTGGTGCTGCGTGAAAAAAATCCATGGTTAGGTGAAAACGAGGGATTTCTACGCTGGATATAGTAAATTTAGAAAAAAAATTCTAAATTTAAAACACGCTGGCCGTACCCGAGAGCACAGTGCTCTCTCTGGCTGACAGGTGGACCCAGGGCCCACTGTCAGTGTCTTCTTCTTCGTCTGGTTCTCTCTTCTTCCTCTCTCCCGCGTGCTTTCCCGCGCTTTCTCCATCAGCGACGTCTAGCGCGTAGGGCATCTAGGCCGTACCCGCGGTAGTGCGCGGCGTGCTAGCTGCCGGTCCAGTGTGCACTCACCTCGCGGGCCAGCATGCTGTCGGCACTACTCGCGGATTCGCCTCCGAACACCGGTGATCGGCCGACGAGCGGCGCTGGTGGACTTCGCCCACCGTACACCGAGCTCGAGCTATAAAATGGCCGAGGTGCTTCTCTCTTCTTCCTCACACCTGGCCTCGCTTCTCCTTCCCCTTCTTCCTCCTCCATTTCTGTTTACAGAAGCTAGAGACGAGGTTTTAATGGCGGAGGCGATGCCGGATTGGTACGTGATCCTGATGTGCGTAGGGCTGGCAGCATTGCTGGGGCTCTTCATGCTCATGTGTGCGATGATCCTCGATGATCGTCGTGATGCTGCCGCTCGAGTATTGGCTCTCCGCGGTGGTGGTGATCACGAGGAGTAGGTGTGGTGTCGGGTGTTGACTGTTGTCGGTATGCTGGGTAACTTGTACCTGGATGATTACCCACTAGTCTCTCCTTCAGAGATTGTGGTGTGTTAGGGAGATGACTAGCCCGATGCAACACGGTTACGTGGTGTTGCAAGTAGTGTATGTGTTCGAATGGTTGCGGTTGTGAGTCTGCTGCCGTGGTGTTGCGTGAATAAAATTCCATGTCGTGAGGAGACATATGCTGTAACAACTCAGGGAAAAGAAATCTCACTCCAGGATTTCTCGCGAGGAAAAAATTAGTTAATCAAATTTTACAGCAGCAAAAATTACTCATTACAATTGAAACCAAATGTTCATCTCATAGCACAAGATTTAGAGTAACACGCATGAGTTACAACACTTAACTAAATGCGAGAATAAAAGAACATAGCAGTGACGTCTAGAATGAAAATGGCAACTGGACGGGGTCCCGAGAAAACGTCTCTGGTACTGGGGCGCACTCTTCTTCTATCGGGGGAAGAGGATTGATCAGTCGATGAACGCGTCTCTCCTGGTCGGGCCTCAGTGGTCTGCCGATGGCGATCTGAGGATTTAAATCAGCGAGGCTCTGGAGATAACCCATTACTTGCTGGGTCAAACGCTCTTGAGCGATGACATACTGGACAAGGTTGACCAGTACTGGGTCTCTCTCAATTCGTCCACCGGGAAAAGATGTCACTTCCCTGGGTGCTGCACGGCTCGGAAAGTAGTAATACCCTCGTTTTCTGGCATAGGGTACCGCGAATCGAAGGCGAACAAGCGCTTCGTGTGCAGCCGCTTCTATGGCCATCTGCGGAGTTGGCATAGATCTCCCTAGGAAGGAGACTTCCGTTGGGTCCTGATTTGAGTTTACGGGAGGGATGTGCACTACTGCCCAATATTTTGAGGTAGATGAGGTGATCCTTGGCTTGAGCAGCTCGTACTGGGGTGGCTGGGTAGAACCCATGGTACTGCAGGTAAAGTCCCACAATATTTTAACAAAACTACCCAGGGTTGCATCTGGGGTTCTCAGATAAATGCTAGGGCTCGTCATGGCAACAAATGGTTGTGAGGGTTGCGCACAAGATGATGGGTACTCGGCAAGGTCATGAGGTGGCCTTTTATAAAGCAACTGGGCTGGGTTATTTACCATGGTGAAGGGCAACTAGTTTGTCGGTTCTGCCCTATGGGGTCGGGGTCAAAGCCACAGATACACACATCTCGCCAAAGCGACGCATTACTGTGGGTGTCGTCGGGGTTGGTTTTGGTAGCTACGCCCGGAATTAAAAATGCAATCGTACATTAACACACTTATGCACAGCTATTTTTTTTAAAATAGGGGCGCACATGCAGACAACACTACGGTAATACAAGATCACACAACTACATGTTGTGGACATACTGAGACTCGGTACTACTCAAGTGACTTAGTCTACCTCGTTTATATCTAAGCGGGCATGCCTTGTGGATGCCGAGGCTTCTCCATTGGCTTCACCGTCGGGGTTAGCTAGAGGGGGTTGAGGAACTGCAGGGCCGGTGTAGTGATGATGACCATCACGGGGATTGTTGGCCACAATCCCGTTGGAGTGTGTTCACAAAAGGCGACGGAGCACTTCTGGGTCATAAAAGCACCTTGGTCGATGGCCGGGGCTGATCTCAAGGTCTCGATCGGTTGTCCGAATAGCACGACTGGGTTGTCGGCGTCGGGCCCAGCCTCTCTTCTTGCCGGGGCTCGGCGAACCAGTTCTCCACGAGCTGTGATTAGATCAAGGGTGATTTGATCGAACAGTCCCTCTAGTGCACTTACATAGCGCACTAGATGCAATAATGCAGGATCCGTCTCGTGATCTCCATTGGCAACTTGTGGTGGTCTACCATACCCGTCATGGCTGGGGTAGTAGTAGAAGGAGCGACAGTTAACTCGGGGCGACAAGTGCCGGAGTTGAACTATAGCTTCTCGAGCAGCTAGTTGGATGGCTTGTGGCTCAAAGGAAGTTGTCCTTCCGATGAACCTGTAGGGGCATTCTGGGGATAGACCCCTACCATAGACGTGCACAGTGGCCCAAAATTGAGGGCTCTCTCCGCTCATGGACCCTTGGTACACAACATATTCTGGGGGCTCTTCTAATGCAAAGGCACGGCGGGTGAGGTTTGCTAGCACGGTCACGAAACCTCCAAGGTTGGTTGCTGTGGTCTCATTGTGAACAATGGGTCTTGGCATTATAGCTTGGTTTGGGGTAGAGGCTGTGCTGTGCTGGGTTGAGACTAGCGTGCCCTATTTTATAGAAAAAGGGGACGGAGTCTTCCTTCGCACGCTTGCGAAAAAGACTATTCAGGGGCCGGTCACTGGCGTGTGACCGATAGGTTAGGCTGATAGGTTGGGCACCGACTGCCAAAAGGTGTCGGGTCACTGTGAGGCTATCTTACATGAGAAGCTTGGCCGGGGTTTGGTTAAGGTCTGGTGGGTTGGTTTACCTAGGTTTTCGACCTAGCTAAGATAGGATTAGCCAATGGTCAGCCTGGCTCTGATACCAAGTTTGTCAGGACCGGATTTTCGGGATATTAATTTCCCAAAAGCGGCCCTTGTGCTCACCTACCACAGGATTACTGTTAGCTGATGAGACACCAACTTGTTACAGAAACTCCAAGCAAAATACAAAATATGAAGTACAAGACCATTCTGGCCTATGGGTACAACAATTGGTTTCTAGAGGTCGACAGCGGAAGCGGTTTGCGGATCATCAGTGTCTATGGGACTCCATTTCCCACAGGAACAGCTGACCAGGATAACTCCTATCTTCGCGAGGCTGCTATCACCATTGCGTAGGTTCCGGGGCTGTCATCGCAGCGCTCCTCTCCACGCAAGAAATCTGGCCAAGACAATAGCCAGGGACAAGCCAGTGAGTACTTTGAATGTACTCGCAAACATTAAGAACACAGGTATAATATAGCCACTGATAACCATGTTTTTGAAATATTCAATAATCACTTGTCGGTTATGATATGAGGTTCATGATGCACACAGGTAGATCAATCAAATAAAACATGAGTAAACAATCAGGGAGTAGAAATGAAAAGCACCGATCGGGTGTCTGAAGCGATGCCTCGAAAGGATAATAATATGAGGCATGCCTTAGTCGGGCGATTGAGCGACACCACAGAAAGGGCTTATACATAAAGGAATAACAAGCCTGCCACAGTCGGGCGTCTGTGCGACACCACATAAAGGGCTTATAAGTAAATGACATAACGAACATGCCACAGTCGGGCGTCTGTGCGACACCACATAAAGGCCTTATAAGTAAATGAAATAACAAGCATGCCACAGTCGGGCGTCTGGGCGACGCCACATAAAGGGCTTATATAACAATAATCACAGTGAGTACCCAGGAGGTAGAACCGTCCCAGGGACACTCCATAATTCAAATAACATAAATCGTTAGTCCATGATAGTAATAATCATAATCATCATACGTCACAAGTTATGATCATGTTCTGGTTTAGTAGTTTCTCCTCCGAAGACCGACACTAAGACCCACACTTGACCCATCCCAGACTGTAGTCCTTAATCATGGACATGGCTATCCGAATAGGTATTATATCTCTGCAGAGGGTGTATTCTTTACCCACGAGTAACGGATTTCTTTAGTCCATCGGAACTCATTCCGTCTACGGTCTTTTAGTCGAAAACACGCCTGACTTGCACACACCAGCTTAACTTTACTCGTGTCTGGAATCACCAAGACACCTGTTAAGCAAAACTCTAAGTGCGGAGGCTACAACCTCGCGTAGCATGGGATCAAATTTTTATCGCGCGCTCTAAGGGGTGGCCTCCCCTCTCGGTCCCAACCGGAAACACCCATGCCCCCGGACCAGGTGGAATGCCTACTGGCTACAACCGGTATCTTCCACCATGGCCTCTCTGTACGGTGTGTGCTAGGACAGGGGTTGACAACTTAGTGAACCGTACCCTACCTACGGTAGGGACAAGTGGCAGCACGAAACAAGTATGGGGGTTACTGGAACAAGACTCGATCTACGGCCGACTCAGGAGGCTTAAGTATTTCCTGCATGGTTAGCTCAAGAATTATATTTCACAGCCATCAGACACAACCACCACTCATCATACCTCCCCCTACCCTACCGATCATAACCGTCTAGACGAGGGACAAGCTTGTGTCTACACAAGACAGAGACTTTCTCGGGTCCTTCCCGGTAGGCATGAGAGGCATATGAGGGTGATTGCTATCACAAGCTTATCCATTTCCAACAGCAAGAATTTTCATTTATGCACTCAAGGTGTATGATCATATCGTCACATAAAAATAACTAACGCTTCATGTCAAGGTGGTGTTATAACCGTATCAAACAACCCACAAAACATTATGCCAGGGTTCAGAATGCTTGCCTTCAAGGTGAGGAGAGGTGAGGTGCTCTCCAAAACTTATGAAAGTTTTCTCCTCTCTCCAACAAATCCTATTTTAAATAAATTTGAATTAACACATACTTTAAAAATAGTACAAAAAGGTTGTTTGGAAAATTTTGAAATAAATATGAAAATAAACTAGACAATATTTGAGGAACAACAGAAAAAGAATCAAGTCATTTGGATTTATATTTAAAAATTTATAGCCAGTGAAAGTTTCAGTCAAACTCTGTTTTTAAAATAAAACAGAAAAGGAAACGTTTCGATGAGAATGCGCTTTCGGAGCGGAGGAGACGTACTTCCGGCTATTTGCGCTTTCACATAAAACACGCGGGCGGGGCTAGGTCGCTGATAGTGGGTCCAGGGGGCCCACTGGTCAGGTTTGACCAGTCGCCCCGCCTCCTTCTTCCTCTGGCCGAACAGGGGCGGGGTTCCGGTCAACAACGCCGGTGAACGGCGGCTTCCCGCGGGCTCCGGAGGGCAGGGATGGATCCGCCACTCCGGGGCGGTCCTCCCGGTAGTCGAGGGGGTGACGGGGATGGAGAGAGTCACCGGCGACGAGCTTCGTGGCGGACGGCGGCCTCGGGGGAGTTGGGGCTTTGCACTATGGTGGTTCCTGAGCGGGTTTGAGGTGTTGGGTGGCTCCGCGAGATCGAGGGGGAGCTTCTGGTGAAGAGAGTGGTGAGGAGGAGGCCCTGGGGGCGCCGGTATGATCGAGGCAGTAGCGGCGGCCATGGTTGCCGGAGACGAAGAAGACGACCTTCCTCTCTTCGATTGTTGGCCAAGGGGGCACTGGAAGGATGTTGTGAGGCTGCCTGAGGGACTGGATGCGCTCGGGGCTCCTTAAATAGGCGAGCAATGGCGGTTCCGCCGCGGCCAGGGATAAGATCGTCGGCGACCGCCGTCCTATAGTTGCAGTGCGACGTGGCTGCGACGTGCGCTAGAGGACGCGTTTGTGGATGAGATCGAGCTGTCCCAGGGGCAGCTGGCGCGCTAGAGTGGCTCGGGCGGTGCTGCCATGGCCGGGGCCTGCTGTGGTCGGCCGCTAGTTTCCACGGCCGACCTGACGGCGGCGTTGTGGAGCTCCAGGGGCGGCTCTGCGGCGAGGGAGGGGTCGGGTGCGTCGATTGGAAGAGGGGAAGGGCCAGAACGGGTGCGGGGCGTTGGCAGTGGGATGCGGCGGCTCGGTGCACGCGCGTGCAAAACGTGCGCTCTGGGCGCTCCCAAAGCACGCACGCTAGGTGTTCGGCGAAATACCAAGTCATGGCAGGGGACTCCAATCCACAAGAGGTTAAGCAGGGAGGGGCTATAGGCTAGGGCAAAGCTATGGGACATGCTGGTTAGGCAAGGCAAGCAAGTCCAGTGTGCAAACTAAAAACCATGCCAAAACTGGCCATGCACACCATGTGTTTGACAAAATGCTAAGTGCATCTAGGCAACTCTTGGGGTGGCCAAACTTTCCAGATTGGGGTCTCTTTAGATGATACGGAGGGTGGTGAGGTTAGTTTGCCAAAATCTCAAACTTGTTAGTGCAAGTTTTGCAAAACTCCTATTTTGGACAGAAGGAAAAAGGCATGATTTCATGAACCAAAAGTGCTCCAATGAGTCCAACCTCCTGGACTTAAGGGTTTTGTAGCATGGGCTATAAGTAGGAAAAGGAATCATAGCTAAAAGGGCAAGTTAAAAGGTGGTTGTTGTACAAATCACCATGCTGGACCAGAATGAAAAAGAGGCTGATTCACTCAAATTTTTCAAAGAACATCCATGGTTTTTTGCTTAATGTTGAATGAAATACTCCTATTAACATCCCATTATTTTGGTGGATGTTTTAAAGAAATATTTAAAGGGGTTGTAGAGCAAAATTGCTCTCTGGACCAGATTTGAAAACTTGGTGTAGAGCTCAAAATATACAAAGAATGAAATATATTTTTGCATAAAAGTGATTCGAAAACATCACATGACCTCTCCAAAATTTGGTTGGAATTTCAGATGAATTTATAACAGGGTTGTAGTACAAATGGGACCCTAAAACCATGGGAAGCCATTTTTAAAGAAATGAAGATCAGGAAAAATAATCATACAATTAATCCCATAGATAAAAGAAAAGTTTTCTTGAGAGGGTAACAAGTTCCAATATACTTGGAAAGTTTTCACTTGGGGTAAAACTCCATAATAACCAAGAAAGAATGGTTCTGAAATCAAAAGAAAGATCCAGAAAGTGAATGTTTAAATCTCCTGGCAAAATTTTAATTAATAAAACAAGGCCAAAATTTTGGGGTGTCACAGGAAATCTTGAACACCCGGGAAGAACACGAGGTATGGGCGCTATTCCGTGGTATGAGGGTTTTCGGACTGGAACGTCGACTACAGAACCCGTGCGAGAAAGAAGATTGCGGAGGAGAAGAAGAGGAAGATGGAGGAGGAGCAGAGGAAGCTAGACTTTGAACGCCTTCAAGGCCATGAATCAACGCACGCGGACTTGGCAATCAAATTCCAGCGGCAGCAGGAGCAGATCGACTCACTTAGCCGGCAAAGGGGGTCTCAGCAGCTGCAGCAGCTAATGGATGATCCAGCATTGGAGAGCACCGTTCCATCCATGCCGAGAAGCAGCGTGGGTTCCGCCCCGGGCTACGCATTGCTGGATAGCTACCCAGTGGATGACATCATGGAGAACACTAACTACGAGCTACACTTCAACATGAAGAACATATCCATGAAGGTGGCGGACGCCCTTGCTTTTACAAATCGCCCCGAGTCAACCTTCCATTGAAACCTGATTCCAGCGAGCTATGCTCGTGTCTTGGTTGATGAGGTGGTGGACCAATATTCGGGGCTAGAGCTTGACATTCCTGGAGGTGACGATGAGCACACACTGAGAGAGGCCAACCATCGTATCATCCTATGGAGAAAGGATTGCATCATCTTTCGAAGGCCACCGACACCGCGTCATCCGACTCCTCGTCGAAGTCCGCCACCGAGTCACCAGACTCCCGCTCCTCCAAGTCCACCAACGCGTCAGGCCACACCTCCTCGAAGTCCGGCACAACTTCAGGCCACTCCTCCTCCTCCAAGTCTGGCAAAGCATCAGGCCACTCCTCCTCCAAGTCCGGCACAGCTTCAGGCCACTCCTCTTCCAAGTTCGGCACAGCTTGAGGCCACTCCTCCTCCTCCAACTCAGCCACATCAGCCGTCTTCGCCGCCTCAGCAATCACGGAAGAGAGCCGCCTCATCTATGGTGCGTAGCGGTACAAGTCGAGGTAGTACTGGAGGTACAAGCGGAGGCAAGCGATTTCAATATGGTCCAAGCCTCGCGCCTCTTCCACAGAGGCCTTATGACAAGTCCGAGGAGGAAAACGTAGCCATATCGAAGGCCGAGGTGGAAGTCCATTTTGCACCAAAACCGCCACCGCCGCCAAGGGAGAAAGTGCCTGAGGAAAAGATTGACCACTTCATTTGTATGGCTAGAGCACTAGCTCCCAAGCCTGTTGACACACACTATGAGCGCCACATCAAGAAGATAAATCGAGCACGTCTACAGAAAGAGGCGAGCTCGAGCTCGAGCAAATCAGCTGGCAAAAGGAGCGGTAAAACCGTTCCCAGCTGGGAGAACAGGCGGCGTAATCAATCCCCCCGCTTGTTGTGCCAACAACACATGAGAGTAGGCGCGCCCAATATTATTGTGGGCAAATCTTAACGTTCCCGGGCTGGGCGATGTGGTAATAACCGAGGAGCATATTGAGAAGGCTGAAACGCTCATGATCACTGTTGGAAAACTCCTCGATATCGAGCCCATATCTTCGACTAGAGAGGAGGAAATAAAACGGAAATATGTCTGGGGCCAACCATTTGTCGAGCCAGACAAGGTCAAGAAGCTCCCAACGAGAATGTATGAATTGCATCAATGGTACATGGACATTACCAAGATTTCCAATTGAGAGTCCTTCATGGTGAATGTCAAGAAGGATCATTACTACCATGAGAAAGTTGTGACTGTTGAGTATTTAGAACTATTTCAGCTATACAATCAAGACGCACTCGACAAATCTATCGTCAGTTGCTATTGTCTGTAAGTGATTTCTTTCTGTAATTTAAGTCTCAAGCTAGCTGTAGTGATCATTTTGATCAATCATTACCTGTAATTATCCTCACTATATTCTTTTCTGTGGTATTATGCGGGATGAAGATTTATGAAATGAAAAAAGGTGGACGCTATGGCATTGGGTTCGTCGACCCAAATACCATTAATGAATACACATGGAAATTAGATCCATATTACGAAAAAAGTGTAGAGGAAAGCATGCTAGAGTTCTTCAAGCGCCTCAAATACAATGAAGATATACTACTTCCTTCCAACTTTAAGTGAGTCACACTGTCTTGTACTACAAATTCTGTTTTTGCCTACTAGCTAGCTACATGTTTTTGCTTACATATGCCCGCTTAATTAAGACATGCAAACGTGTGTGCATGCAGATTTCACTGGATCTTGTTAATCATTAAAGTTGATGAAGGAACAGTTGAAGTACTAGACTCACTACTTAAGAAAGCAAGTGACTACACCATCGTGAAGGGGATAGTCAACAGGTAATTTCAATCATTATTAACTATATCTTGGCCTATTTAATTAGTTTGTCATTTCCTGATAACAACTATTTAATAACCCATTTATTCATTTTCTTTGTCGGCGGGCAGGGCTTGGGCAAAGTTCATTACGGCTACTCCAGGCCCATGGAAACAAAATCTGAAATGGTATCGACCCCAGGTAAGTAATTAAGTGGTACTAGCTAGCTGCCATCTCTTTAATCATCATGCTTGATTAATTATTATCTGATCAAATTCCATTCTCGTAAAGGCCCTGAAGCAGGCGCCGGGGAATAATCTGTGTGCATACTACGTTTGCGAGAACATTCGCATGATGGCGTCCGAAAGGAGCAGATCTCAAAGACAGGAGTGGGTACGTTTGTCAAAACACTATTCACAATTTTTACACCATTATCGATATCTAGTCACACAACTAATACACATGCATATTGATCTCCTTCTTAATAGTTCAAAGAGGTGCGGGAGAAGCTCCTAACAGAGGACCGCATAGAAGCAATTCAAAAGGAAATAGCGGGACATGTGTGTATATATGTGTGAATTAATTAATGGTGGTTGTGAGACATTCGATGATATATATATATATATTATGATCAGTTCTACTAGAAATTCTATTTATATATATGCATAACGTGTACAATATGTAGTATCGTAAAATACCAGGAAACGAAAAAGAATTAAATGGAAAACACAAAATTAAATGAAAAAGAAATCATAAAGCCAAACCCCCCCAACCTTTTAATACCGGTTGGTGACACCTGATGAAGACATGTACCTAGGGTAGGGGCACGGACCTGTCCAAAGAGCCCTACCCTAGGACATCCCTAGGAGAAGTCACCTTTCAATCGACTTGAAGGTATCCCACTCGACGGACTCAAGACACTCGACCAGAAAGCTATCACTCGACCATGAAGCCAACCACTTGACCGCCAGGAGACCTACAGTCACTCCGCAGGCAAACGGTCAGCTGTTAAGTAGTCTTTATGGTCATCATAGCACTTTATTAGGGGCGTTACCAGTAACGCCCGAACTTAAATGTACCTTAAACCCTGCATTACTGAGGGCAGGAGGGGGCCGGCGAACTCTATATAAGCCACCCCCCTCCTCAGTATGAAGGGTTCGCACCCCTGTTATTCACACGCCAGTAATCTAATCGATCGCCTCCGGGCACCGAGACGTAGGGCTGTTACTTCCTCTGCGAAGGGCCTGAACTCGTACATCTTGGTGTGTTTACAACTTCCCAATAGCTGAGATCTAGCCTCTCCATACTTACCACCCTACATCACTGTCAGAGTTAGAACCACGACGGTTGGCGCCCACCGTGGGCCAGGAATCTTAGCGCCTGATTGGAGAAGTTGCGATTTTTTCCGATCCCTTTGATCATGGTTTCGCGCGGAGTTTTTGTGGAGGGCCGCGAGATCCGTCTCGGCGCGCTCACGTTCATCGCCGACGACTCCGCCTGGCTTCAGGAGGCACCACTCGACATCGACGCGCTCCCCATCCGCGGTGCGACACATTTCCGCGCATGCGTTCGTGGCGTCCTCCTGCGGCAGCCGTCGACCCAGTATCGGTCGGCCCCCGTGTCGTCTCCCCGCCCTGTCTCCCACCGGCGCAAGCGCTCCGGTCGGTCGAGACTTCAGCGGTGGGTGAGGCATGCCGTGGCCCGCCAATCGGCGGCCCCACAAGTCGCGGCGATCGAGCCCGATGAATCCCTCTACAGCCTGTTCGACCTGTCGACTGGCTCCGCGGAGACCGCATCCGAGTGCGACAGCAGCGACCCAGCGGCTGAGGTCCTGGCGGTCGATGGGACGCACAGTCCTCCCGGTTTCCCTCGCGCTGATGGAGGCACGGGTGGGGGCGACCCGTCACATCCCCACGATGAGTATCTCCCCGAACCTCTCACGTCATTGCAGCGAGAGGAGCTTCGCCGCTGGAACATGGACGCGCTCCACACTCCTATTGTCAGAGAAACCCCCGAGGCCCGGGCCTTGGATGACGCGCGCTTGGCTAACCTGGACGAGCGCACTCGACTGGAGAATCTCCAGCGAATACTCAACGAGCAAGCGCGTCAGCGGGCTCCCGAGTCCAGTCGACGTCAGCAAGCTCCCGAGTCCAGTCGACGTCAGCTCTTCCCGCCGCCGCAGGTATACTGAACCCCAGTTCAGAATTTGGCCGCTGCGGCCCGTATAGCAGAATCAATTCAGCCCTCCCAGTCGGAGGCTGGCAGGGGCTTGTTGCAGATCAGAGCGTTGCTCCGGGCGGCAGGAAACCAGAATTCCGCCGTCTCTCAGTCGCGGAACAGGATCCACAGTCGATCCGTCGCAACAGATACAGTCGAGTCGGCTCACAGCCCGAGATCGCCCCTGAGGCGTGAGGGACGTGGTGACCGGCATGATCAGTACAGGAGGAATGAGCAGTATGATCACCGATTCGATCGTGATGATCGACGGCGAGTGCCAACCCCTGCCCCGAGGAGTGGGTCATACGCGCCTCGACGGCAAGACGACAGACGCCCTCATAGTGTTGGGCAGAGGATTCCAGTCGACCCCAGAGACCCAGGCTTTGATGCGAGATCCATCCTCGTTCAAGGTTTGGTTGACAGGAACAGAGCTCATCGAGAAGGCCACAACAGAGATGCACCCGCCAGCAGCAGAATACGTGTTTCAGGGCCAGAGTGTTTCAGTCGAGCCATCAGAGCCACAATGATTCCTCCCAATTTCAGGCTGGCGACTGGAATCAGCAAGTTCACCGGTGAATCTAAGCCCGACACCTGGCTCGAAGATTACCGAGTGGCTGTACAGATTGGCGGTGGCAATGATGAGGTGGCCATGAAGCATTTGCCTCTCATGTTAGAGGGCTCAGCCAGAGCGTGGCTAAATCAGTTGGCACCCAGCAGCATTTACACTTGGGACGACCTCTCCGGAGTGTTTATCACAACCTTTGAAGGAACATGCAAGCGACTCGCGGGCCTCACAGAGTTGCGGTCTTGCGTGCAGAAGCCGAATGAAACTCTGAGGGAATACATCCAGAGGTGGATCACACTGCATCACTCGGTTGAGAATGTGCCAGACCATCAAGCAGTTTGTGCCTTCAAGGAAGGCGTTAAATACAGAGAGCTGAACTTGAAGTTCGGTCGGACGGGAGAAATGTCCCTGAATCGGATGATGGAAATTGCCACCAAATACGCTAAAGGGGAAGATGAAGATCGACTCCGGAGTGGCAAGCAGAAGGCAGTCGCCCAGGAAACCGGAGGCAATTCCAGTCGGAAACAAAAGCGGAAGGCCGAGCCAGCCGCTCCTGGGGAGGCCCTGGCCGTAGCCCAGGGAAACTTCAAGGGAAAACCCCAAAGGCCCCTGGAAGCCCAAGAAAGTCAAGGATCAAGATGGAAATGATGTTTTGGATCTGCCATGTCACATCCACACCAAGAAAGATGAAGAGGGTAATTTTATTTACCCAAAGCATACCACTCGACAGTGTCGGCTCCTGATCCAGCAGTTTCAGGGCAAACAGCCCAAAGATAAGGAAAAAGAGTCGGATAGAGTCGAGGACAAGGAGGATAGCGACGATGGATATCCCCAAATCAATTCCACCCTGATGATTTTTGCTGATGTCGAAAGCAAAAGTCGTCTGAAAGTCATTAACCGTGAGGTGAACATGGTTGCTCCGGGGACACCCAGTTATCTGAAGTGGTCTCAGACTGCCATCACATTCGACCAGTCCGATCACCCTACGCACATTGCCACCCCTGGGAGGCAAGCTTTGGTGGTCGACCCAGTTGTCGAAGGCACTCGACTGACCAAAGTCCTGATGGATGGTGGCAGTGGCCTGAACATATTGTATGCTGAAACATTGAAAGGGATGGGCATTCCGATGACCAGGCTCAGCACCAGCAACATGAGCTTCCATGGAGTCATTCCTGGAAAGAAAGCCGAGTCACTCGGCCAGATTGCTCTCGACGTGGTTTTCGGTGATTCAAAGAATTACCGCAAGGAAAAGTTGACATTTGAGGTTGTGGACTTCCAAAGCGCTTACCATGCTATTCTGGGCCGGCCAGCTTATGCACGCTTCATGGCTCGACCATGCTACGTATATCTCAAGTTGAAGATGCCCGGCCCCAGAGGTGTGATCACCGTTACCGGCAATAGGAAGAAAGCTGAGGAGTGTTTTCAGAAAGGATCGAAGATTGCTGACGCTCAGATGGCAGTTGTTGAGCTGCAAGAATACCAGAAGACTGCTGATCCGAGTGAATTGCTACGAGCCAAGAAGCCTGCTTCAGAATCCGCTTTTCATTCGTCCGGCGAAACTAAGACAGCTCACATTCACCCGACCGACCCCGACGCTGCTCCGACTCACATCTCGACGATGCTCGACTCCAAATAGGAAGAAGCGCTCATCCAGTTCCTCCGTGAGAACTGGGACGTCTTCGCATGGAAGCCTTCTGACATGCCTGGAGTTCCCTGGGGGCTGGCTGAGCACCGTCTACGAGTCGACCCGAAGTTCAAGCCTGTGAAAGAACATCTTCGACGGTCCGCCGTCCAGAAGAGGAAAGCTATTGGCGAGGAGGTGGCTCGGCTCTTAGCAGCGGAGTTCATCCGAGAGATTTACCACTCCGAGTGGCTCACCAATGTCGTCATGGTCCCCAAGAAGGACAAGTCACTCCGCATGTGCATTGATTTCAAACATATCAATCGGGCCTGCCCAAAAGATCATTTTCCTCTCCCTCGCATCGACCAAATAGTCGACTCGACTGCGGGGTGCGAGAGATTGTCTTTTCTAGATGCCTATTCCGGGTACCATCAGATCCGTCTGTATGGACCCGACGAGATCAAAACAGCTTTCATCACTCCATTCGGATGCTTCTGTTACGTCACCATGCCGTTCGGCCTCAAGAACGCCGGAGCCACGTTCATGAGAATGATTCAGAAGTGTCTACTCACTCAAATCAGTCGGAATGTGGAGGCATACATGGATGATATTGTGGTCAAGTCACGGAAAGGTTCCGACCTGCGGGCTGACCTTGATGAAACCTTTGCCAACCTCAGGAGGTATGATATCAAGCTCAACCCATCAAAGTGCACGTTCGGAGTTCCAGGTGGAAAGTTACTCGGTTTTCTCGTTTCCGAACGGGGGATCGATGCCAATCCTGAAAAAGTTGGCACCATACTCCGGATGAAGCGTCCTGTACGCGTGCACGATGTCCAAAAGCTTACAGGCTGCTTGGCCGCTCTAAGTCGATTCATTTCTCGTCTCGGTGAAAAGGCGTTGCCTCTTTACCGACTGATGAAGAAGTCTGACAAGTTCGAGTGGACTCCAGAAGCTGACACAGCATTTGCAGAGCTCAAAGCTCTGCTCTCCACCCAGCCGGTGCTTGCTGCCCCAATCAGCAAAGAGCCTCTGCTGCTTTACATTGCAACCACAGGACAAGTTGTCAGTACAGTACTTACGGTCGAGCGGGAAGAAGAAAGAAAGGCCTTCAGAGTTCAGCGCCCAGTCTATTATCTGTCTGAAGTTTTGACCCCTTCAAAACAAAGATACCCTCACTACCAGAAGCTTGTATATGGGATTTACATGACCACAAAGAAGGTTGCACATTACTTCTCTGACCACTCCATTACAGTCGTCAGCGACGCCCCATTGTCAGAAATCCTGCACAACAGAGATGCAACTGGTCGAGTGGCTAAGTGGGCGATTGAACTCCTTCCCTTAGATATCAGGTTTGAAGCAAAGAAGGCTATCTAGTCCCAAGCAATCGCAGATTTCGTCGCCGAGTGGATTGAACAGCAACTTCCGACTCAAGTCCACTCGGAACACTGGAGCATGTTCTTTGATGGATCTAAGATGCAGAATGGTTCCGGTGCTGGGGTAGTATTAGTCTCCCCCCGAGGAGATAAGCTCAGATACGTTCTCCAGATTCACTTCGATTCCTCCAATAATGAAGCAGAATATGAAGCACTTTTATATGGGTTGCGCATGGCCATTTCACTCGGCGTCCGTCGCCTCATGGTCTATGGCGACTCAGATTTGGTGGTCAATCAGGTGATGAAGGAGTGGGACGTCAGAAGTCCGGCTATGACTGGTTATCGCAATGCAGTGAGAAAGCTAGAAAAGAAATTCGAGGGGTTGGAGCTTCATCACATCCCCCGACTGAAAAATCAGGCAGCTGACGACTTGGCAAAGATAGGCTCCAAGAGAGAAGCCATTCCCAGCAACGTGTTCCTGGAACACATTCACTCACCGTTAGTCCAAGAAGATCCTTTTACAGAAGAAGCCTCGCAGCCGAAAAGCGCCACAGATCCGACTGAAGTCGAAGTTCCTGCTGTGGTCGACCTAATCATGGAAATCTTGGCAATCACTCCCGACTGGACGATACCGTACATCGCATATATCCTAAGGAAAGAACTCCCAAAGGACGAGGAAGAGGATCGACAGATCGTCCGTCGATCCAAGGCCTTCACAGTCATAAAGGGACAGTTGTATAGGGAAAGCGCAACTGGAATTGGTCAGAAATGCATAACACCAGAAGAGGGTCAGATGATCCTTAATGATATCCACTCGGGGACCTGCGGTCACCATGCGTCCTCTCGGACCATTGTGGCTCAAGCATACCGAGCAGAATTTTACTAGCCAAGAGCAAATGAGATGGCAAAAGAGATAGTCGACAAGTGTGGAGGGTGCCAGTTCTACTCCAACATGTCACACAAGCCTGCATCAGCCCTGAAGACCATTCCACTCGTCTGGCCCTTTGCTGTCTGGGGACTAGACATGGTTGGTCCACTGAGAACAGGCAGAAGTGGTTTCACTCATGTGCTTGTGGCAGTCGACAAGTTCACCAATTGGATTGAAGCTAAGCCTATCACAAATCTTGATGCTTGCACTGCTATTAGTTTCGTCAGAGGGCTAACATTCAGATATGGAATCCCGCATAGCATTATCACTGACAATGGGTCAAACTTCGATTTGGACAAGTTCAGAGCTTTTTGCGCCTCTCAAGGAACCCGAGTCGACTACGCATCGGTCTCCCATCCCCAGTCGAATGGACAAGATGAAAGAGCAAATGGTCTGATTCTCAAAGGACTAAAGCCTCGACTGATGCGTGATCTCAAGCATGCGGCAGGCGCTTGGGTCGACGAGCTTCCGTCAGTTCTGTGGGGATTGAGGACCACCCCTAACCGGTCGACTGGAAGAACTCCATTCTTTCTGGTTTATGGAGCCGAAGCAGTTCTGCGAAGTGATCTTCTTCACAACGCGCCCCGAGTCGAGCTTTACACTGAAGATGAAGCAGAACATGCCCGGCAAGACGCAGTCGACCTCCTAGAAGAAGAGAGGGAGATGGCCATGATCAGATCGACCATTTATCAGCAAGACTTGCGTTGATTCCACGCCCGGAATGTGAAGAGTCGAGCCTTCCAAGAAGGAGATTTGGTCCTCCGAGTGGATCAACAGAAACCACACAAGCTTGCTCCTACTTGGGAAGGCCCCTTCGTCGTCACCAGAGTCCTCCACAACGGAGCGTATCACCTCTACAATGTTGATCGCCAGATCGACGAGCCGCGAGCTTGGAACGCGGAGCTGCTCCGCCGCTTTTCCACTTGAGTTCATTCCCCTAAAGATGTAATAAGAGAAACTTCTGCAGTTCATTTTTATCAAAGACAAGAGTGTTTCAATCATTGCTGTCACTTTTGTTTGCATATGAAATCCCCCAGTGGGTGACTTAGCCGCGAATCCGTTTCGCCTAAGTTTGAAAAAATCCTACCGAGTGGAGAGCAAACCTCCCACTCGGGGGGCTTAGCTGCAGTCCAGCACTCGCCTAAGTTCTCCCACTAAGAGACTTAGCTGCAGACTCGCCTAAGTTTGAAAAAATCCTACCGAGTGGAGAGCAATCCTCCCACTCGGGGGCTTAGCTGCAGTCCAGGACTCGCCTAAGTTCTCCCACTAAGAGACATAGCTGCAGCCAGTGCTCGCCTAAGTGTTTAAAAAACCCTACCGAGTGGAGAGCAAACCTCCCACTCGGGGGCTTAGCTGCAGTCCAGCACTCGCCTAAGTTCTCCCACTAAGAGACATAGCTGCAGCCAGTGCTCGCCTAAGTGTCTAAAAAACCCTACCGAGTGGAGAGCAAACCTCCCACTCGGGGGCTTAGCTGCAGTCCAGCACTCGCCTAAGTTCTCCCACTAAGAGACTTAGCTGCAGCCAGACACTCGCCTAAGTTTAAAAAAATCCTACTGAGTGGAGAGCAATCCTCCCACTCGGGGGCTTAGCTGCAGTCCAGGACTCGCCTAAGTTCTCCCACTAAGAGACTTAGCTGCAGTCAATGCTCGCCTAAGTGTTTAAAAATCCTACCAAGTGGAGAGCAAACCTCCCACTCAGGGGCTTAGCTGCAGCCCAACGCTCGCCTAAGTGTTTAAAAATCCTACCGAGTGGAGAGCAAACCTCCCACTCAGGGGCTTAGCTGCAGCCCAGCGCTCGCCTAAGTGTTTAAAAAATCCTACCGAGTGGAGAGCAAACCTCCCACTCGGGGACTTAGCTGCAGCACAGCGCTCGCCTAAGTACAGGACACAGCCCAATTCGCGAGTCGACTGCTACCTTCTCCCTCGGAGCCGCGTCGCAAATACAAGGTTATTCCGAGTGAATATCAAGTTCCACTCGACGAATCAAACCATGAAGATATCCAACAAGAAACCAAGTTCAGATAAAGCCTAAAAGGTCCCAGACCTCAAAGTACTCGAGCCCTCGGCTCGGCAGAGTTTAACTATTACAATTCCACTCAGCATCCCGAGGCAAATTTAAGGCAAAGTTTAAACGGTTACAAATCCACTCGGCATTCCGAGGTAAATTTAAAGTTTTTCACTCCTCAGGAGGAGGACTGGAAGGGGCGATGAACTCATCCAAGTCGATCCCGTCGGCAATACGGGTGGCAGCAGCGATGAAAGTCTCCATGAAGTCTTGAAAGCTGTGCTTCCTAGTATTGGCAACTTGGATGGCCGCCAGCTTTTCTTCTCGCGCCTCCTTGCAATGGACGCGGACCAGAGACAGAGCGACATCAGCACCACATCTAGCAGAAGATTTCTTCCATTCCGCCACTCGACCTGGGACTTCGTTAAGTCGAGCCATCAGAGACTCGAGGTCGTTCTGAAGCGTCGCCCTAGGCCAGAGTGATGTGTCAATCCGCGACATCGCAACTTTCGGCCGAGACAGATAGTCAACGACGCTGGTAGTGCGAGACTCCAGACGGAGCACGTTCATTGCAGCCTCGTCCTTCACAAGAGAGTTAACAGGGTCCAAGCTTGGCTCCACTCGACTGGTCTCCTCTTCAAAGTTCTGGCAGAATTCTGCAAACACGATTCAAGAGTAAGACAGTGGCCCCACATAGGCTCGGTAAACTGCAAGACAGTCGGGACAGAGTAATTACCTTCGAGCATGACGAACAGCTTCTTGGCAAAGTCCTCCGAGATAAGCCTCCAGATCTTTTGCCTTCCCTGCCAGCTCGCCCGCCTTGTCGTGCAGAGCCATCTTCTCCTTCTTCAGTCGACTGGCATCTCGATTAGCTGTCTCGAGAGCAGTTTTCAGTCTGGAGTTCTCCCGTTCAAGAGCTCCGACCGAAGCCAGTTTCTCTTCTGCGAGCTTCGTTTTGCTCGAGGCCTCCCTCTGTGCCTCCGCAAGGTCTTGATCCTTCTTCTTCAAAGCTTCCTCCAGTTTATCTCCGGCGCGTCGAGTGGAACCAACATCAAGAATGGACAAGAAAGAAAAGCCACCCGTTAAGAATGGAGAACCTCACCAGCCATACCTTTTGCTTCTTCTTGCGCCTTCTTCAAATTCTCCTGAGCAAGCTTCAAGTTAAGGTTGAGCTGGATCTGCTGATTCTCCAACTCAGTATAGCGGGCTACAAGTTCGCAAGATTTCTGTAAAAAGAAAAATCAGTCGATAGACGTCCAAGATAAGTTGCTTCCGAGTAACTAAGAGACAATGATGACGTTTCTAAGACCACAGCCGAATCAAAAACATTCGACAGTAGTCTCGAGGACTACACCCAGTGGGTGCACTCAGCGTGCCCCCACTGGTTCGACCAAAAAAAAGAGAGAAAAAGTCAACTGCCCGCAGTCGACCGGATACAGTTCCACTCGACCTGACCCGACCAAACCGAGTGAAGAAATACAGCTACAGCAACACAATGTAAAGACTATAGTCGACTGCCAGCAGTCCACCGTAGTCTCGGGGACAACACCCAGTGTGTGCACTTAGCGTGCCCCCACTCGTCCAAGGATTGGCAGACACACCCAGTGGGTGTACAGACACAGATACAAAAGATCTTCGGAAAAGAGACTCTTCAAACAGCATATCATAACAGACCAAGTGTTGAGTCGACTGACCTGGACGTTGCTCTGAACAGCCGAACTCGCGTCATAGGCTGCTTGGCTGGCCTCCCGAGCCATCTTCACTTGCTCCATCATGATCCTCCCTGGCGTATAGCCTCCTTTGCAGCAGCCGCTTGGTCCTCAGGGACGGGATACGCAGCAAAAAGTGAAGACGGATCCGCAGTCGACGACGAGGGCCGCGCACTCGCTAGAGGAACAGCGAAGGTCACTGAAGCCCGAGTGGTGTCACCACCATCCCGAGCCTCGGCCTCGGACGCCGGAGCGGATTGGGGGGTCTTGTCAGCCGACGCCCTCTTGTGCCTCCTCACTCTCAACGGACCGTTGTCGTCGTCATCCGGGAGGTCGATAACATGAGGAGGGGCTACAAAGGAAAGGTTCAATCGACCAGGGTTGCAATAAATGATCAGTCGACTCAAAGCAGAACGTTAGTAACCGTACCAGGGTTGGAGGTAACAGCATCCTCCATCTCTTGGTCACCGTCCTTGGCGTAGACCTCAGAAGTAGCAGCGCTGCAAATCTCGAAAGTCAGTCAGTTAGCTCAATGAATCGACCAAGGATCTGTCCATGGTCGACGAAGGAAAGCAAGTTTTATTATTACCCGGAAATGGTAGGGACAGCTATCTTCATCTTGGGCAAGGCCTTGGGCGGCTTGGATAGCGTCGTGCGTGGGGGCTTGGGAACCTTCCCAGTCGGCGTAGGAGAAGAGGTCCGAGGGCGTTTCGACGACTGCCCAACAGAAGCAGTCGCCTTGCCACGTTCCCGCGCTGGGTCGTGTGTGTGCTTGGACCGCCCCTCCGAGCGAGGGGGTTCGACCTCCTCCTCCTCCTCTTCGCTGGAGTCGACATTGTCGTCTCCCTCTCCTTCACCGTCGGACTCCCACTCGCCTTGGTCGTCCCCACTCTCACCTCCGCTCACCTCCCCTTCCACAGTTGGCTCCTGAGCCCCGTTGGGCGTCGAGTGCATCCGGTGGTCGCCTGGAAAGCAATAGACAAGACAAAAGTCAATCGACCAACTCAAGAAAGACCAATGCAGAAAACAAGATTTCAGTCGGGAGCATAAAGGCATACCTGGTCCACTTCATACGAATTGTCGAGTGGAGTTACCCTCCTGGCTCCTCGGGGGTTGTCTTTGTTCCCCGTGATGCTCGACAGCCACCCCTCCAGCATCTCGTCGGTGACCTCCTCCGGATGGATCCGAGTGGTGTCATCGAGACCAGAATACAACCACATCGGGTGGTCACGGGCCTGGAGCGGTTGAATGCACCTCTGGAGGAAGACCTCCAGCAGGTCCATCCCAGTCACACCCTCGCGGACAAGCTCGACCACTCGACCGGCCAACACTTTGACTTGGGCCCTTTCCTCCGGCGACACTTTCAGAGAAGCAGGCTTTTCAGCTCAGTCGAGAGAGAACGGAGGAAGTCCAGTCGACTGCCCTGGGGTCGCCTGGTCTTGACAGTAGAACCAGGTTGCCTGCCAACCGCGGACCGACTCCGGGAAAGTGATGGAAGGAAAATAACTCTTCCCCCTCGCCTGGATCGCCAGACCCCCGCACAGCTGGATCACCTGCGTCCTCTCGTCACTCGACTTGGCCTTCTTGACCGATTGAGAGCGACAGGTAAAGATGTGCTTGAAGAGTCCCCAGTGGGGGCGGCAACCCAAGAAGGCCTCGCACATAGAAATGTAAGCGGCCAGGTATACGATGGAGTTGGGAGTGAAGTGATGGAGCTGCGCTCCGAAGAAGTTCAGGAAACTCCGGAAAAAGGGATGGGGCGGCAGAGAAAACCCTCGGTCGATGTGGGTGGCTAGGAGCACGCACTCACCGTCGTGGGGTTGAGGTTCGATCTCTCCCCCCGGAAGACGCGCGGCTTGGTGGGGGATGACTCCCCCCTCGACCATGTCGTCGAGATCCTCTTGACGGAGGACCGACGGCATCCAGTCACCCTGGATCCAACCTTTGGGTAGAGCGGTCCTAGAAGAGGATCCGCCCTGAGCCGATCTTTTTCCCTTCTCCTGCGCCGCCGCCTTCTTCGCGCGCTCCAGAGTGGAGATCTTGCCCTTCGTCATCGTCGCCGGCGAAGTCTCGCACGGGCCTGCTGCGCTGGGGCGAGAACGGAGGTGGCGGAAGGGCTTGCGAAGGGAGAGAGGAAGAAGAAAGGAGGAGAAGAGAGCGCACTGCTTGGAAACCCTGAGCCGGCGATTTATAAGGGACCGCTTCCGAGTGGCTGACTGGTAGGCCCAGGCTATCCAGTCAAATCCCGCAGCAGACGTGCGTGTAGTACATGGCGAAAAAGGCGACACGGGGATCGAGGAGCTTCCGCTTTATCGCTTCCGATGACTGCGGCCGCTCTCGTCCCGCGCGCTTCCCAAAATCCGAATCCTGCGACATCTGCGGGCCACAGAACAACTTGACAAAACAGAAGACCCCGATCACGCCGGCGCTCGGTATGTCACAAGCAAAGAAATTCACTCGACGAAAGGCCTGGAATGGATCAAGGCGACTGAAAAAGGTTGGCAACGTCATCCGTGACGATTGACCCAAAACGAGGCGCTCACGTAGCCCAAAGAACCAGTCGGAAAGATCTCCAACTCTTTCCCCACTCTAACCTTGATCCATTCGGGGGCTAATGATGAAGACATGTACCTAGGGTAGGGGCACGGACCTGTCCAAAGAGCCCTACCCTAGGACATCCCTAGGAGAAGTCACCTTTCAATCGACTTGAAGGTATCCCACTCGACGGACTCAAGACACTCGACCAGAAAGCTATCACTCGACCATGAAGCCAACCACTCGACCGCCAGGAGACCTACAGTCACTCCACAGGCAAACGGTCAGCTGTTAAGTAGTCTTTATGGTCATCATAGCACTTTATTAGGGGCGTTACCAGTAACGCCCGACCTTAAATGTACCTTAAACCCTGCATTACTGAGGGCAGGAGGGGGCCGGCGAACTCTATATAAGCCACCCCCCTCCTCAGTATGAACGGTTCGCACCCCTGTTATTCACACGCCAGTAATCCAATCGACCGCCTCCGGGCACCGAGACGTAGGGCTGTTACTTCCTCTGCGAAGGGCCTGAACTCGTACATCTTGGTGTGTTTACAACTTCCCAATAGCTGAGATCTAGCCTCTCCATACTTACCCCCCTACATCACTGTCAGAGTTAGAACCATGACAACACCAACCGGTACTAAAGGGCTCCCTGCCCCCGAAGCTAGCTCGTGCCACGTGGTTGCCCTTTAGCACCGGTTCGTGCTGAACCAGTACTAAAGGGGGGGGGGGGCCTTCAGTGCCTACACTTTAGTGCCGGTTACCGAACAGGCACTAAAGGGCCTTACGAACCGGTGCTATTGCCCGGTTCTGCACTAGTGTGAGAAAGCGCACGATAAGGCCAAATGGCCCTTCCTTCAACAGGCATTGCGTATGAAAGGTTTTGATCAGGCCTGGAGACACCAGGTTGACTCTTTCACGCAAAAAGGGAGCGTTGGGATTAAAGTGAATGATGACATAGGTCACTATTTCCAAACACACAAAGGGCCGAGGCACGGAGATCCGATGTCACCTATGTTCAACATAGTGGTCGATATGTTGACAATTCTGATAGGAAGGGCTAAGGACGTGGGTCAGGTAGGTGGCCTCGTCCTGCACTTAGTTGACGGAGGTGTATCCATTCTACAGTACGCTGATGACACTATCATCTTCATGGAGCACGACCTGGCAAAAGCGCAAAACATGAAGCTCGTGTAATGCTTATTCGAACAGTTGTCCCGGTTAAAGATTAACTTTGACAAGAGCGAATTGTTCTGCCTCAGAAGAGTTAATGATGACCAAGATGCGTACAAACAATTGTTCCGTTGTGAATTGGGGGCTTTACCTTTCACGTATTTAGGTATACCTATTCACCATCGTAAGCTGACCAACAGAGAATGTAAGTGCATTGAGGACCGATTTGAGAAGAAATTGAGCTGCTGGAAAGGTAAGCTCATGTCATACGGAGGACGGTTAATTCTCATTAATTCGGTCCTCACGAGTATGCCCATGTTTCTTCTCTCCTTTTTCGAGGTACCGGTTGGAGTCCGGAAGAGGCTAGACTTCTATCGATCACGCTTCTTATGGCAGAGTGATGAACTTAAGCGAAAGTACAGACTTGCTAAATGGGATATCATTTGTAGGCCGAAAGACCAAGGGGGTCTAGGTATTGAGAATCTGGAATTGAAGAACAGATGTCTCCTTAGCAAGTGGCTGTTTAAGCTTTCTGTCGAGACGGAGGCCACAAGGGCTCAGATCTTGCGTAATAAGTATCTTCACTCTAGAACCTTGTCCCAGGAGACAGTGAGGCCGACTGATTCACCTTTTTGGAAAGGATTGATGAGAGTTAGACCACTCTTTTTCAATAGGATAAGGTTCATAGTTGGCAACGGTACCGCTACAAGGATCTGGGAGGATACATGGCTAGGGGAGACGCCCCTCGCACTCCAATATCCTTCTTTATATAACATTGTTCAGCGTAGAGATGCTTACGTTGCAACAGTGCTGCAGTCCACTCCCCTCAATATTCAATTTCGGAGGAGGCTAGTGGGAAACCGTTGGAAAGCTTGGCTCAATCTTGTGAGAAGATTGATGGATATTCAGCTGTCTCAACAGCCCGATCAGTTATGCTGGAAACTAACTAAGAATGGAGAGTTCTCGGTTAAATCCATGTATTTGGATGTTATTAACTCTAGCGTGATTCCTAGATCGAAACATGTTTGGAAAGTTAAAGTACCTTTAAAATCAAAGTGTTTATGTGGTTTGTGCATAAACAAGTTATTTTAACTAAGGATAATTTGGCAAAACGCAATTGGACAGGAGCTACAAGATGTAGCTTCTGCGACCAACATGAATCAATCAAACACCTCTTTCTTGATTGTCCTCTGGCAAAAATTATTTGGCGGCCGGTTCACATAGCTTTTAACATTACTCCTATGAATTCTATCAACACGTTATTTGGGACGTGACTTGATGGGATAGATTCCGATGTAGCGAGACAAATTCGTGTAGGAGTATGTGCTTTATTATGGGCAGTCTGGAACTGCAGAAATGATTTGGTCTTTAACAGAACATCAAATATTCATTTTTTCGCAGGTTATCTTCAGAGCCAGTGCATTGATCCGTATGTGGTCGCTACTCACTTCGACGGAGGCTAGGGAGCGTTTGGTTACTGGGTCTACCCGATGGGAGATGGTAGTACAGAATATTTTCAACCAGTTTGGATGGCGGTCATGTAATAGGATAGGCATTTAGTGTTCCTACCTTTTTATGCCAGCCGGCTGTGCCTTTTCTACTACTCCCTCCGTTCCATAATATAATGCCTATAGATTTTTTGAGAAGTCACACTTTACAAACTTTGACCAAGTTTGTAGAGAAAAATACTTATATCTACAATTCCAAAAATATATAATGTGAAACTACATCTTATGATGAATCTAGTGATATATGTTACGCACTCTAGATGTAAATGTTTTTCTCCATAAACTTGGTCAAAGTTTATGAGGTTTGACTTTTCAAAAAATCTGTAGGCGCTATATTATGGAACCGAGGGAGTATTGTTTAGCTCTTCGTGAGCCTTTTTTTCTTCCTTGTTCGAGACTTCAAGACTTATGTTGAACATTTAGCTTTTTAATAATATTGGCTGTATGCATCGTTTTGATGCAGAGGCTGGGGCGAACCCCCTTTTCAAAAAAAATATATTCTGATTTTCTGGAGCATGTAGAGCAAAGGAACGCAAAGAGTTTTTGGAGAGGAAGATTGTATGCCATTTGCTTAAAATCATTATGTAGTACAAAGTCAATTTTTTTATCATCTAGTATTGGTTTGCTTAGTTTCTTTAAGAACACACCAAGCCACACAACCAGTGAACAATGGGAGTTTGCCATGGCCAATCAATGTTGAGATGATACTAATGGTGGCGATTGTGCAAGGACTGAAAAACACTTGCTATCGACTAAACAGGAGCTTCGACTGGTAAGTTTATTTGACCAATATAGCTAAAAGTAAGCCAAGCATTACCATGTATTCTCAATAATCGGATCGTCTGTACGCATCCAGACTAGAGTATGCAATTATAATTAATTGAATTGCATGTTCATCTGTTTATGTTACGATACTTGTTACAGAAATGTTGTCATGCCACAGTTTATTGCTTTGCCTCTTGACTTCATATGGAACCTGTTTACAGGGATTAACGTGCCGATTTTGAGAATATAGTATATATATCCAGCATTGCAATCCAAGCAAGGGTGGTAAAGCAGACCGGATCTCCTTGCAAAAATAAAAAGGCAGGCCGGATCTGATAGTCACTCCAGTCCCGACATAGCGTAGGCAACTTCTATATATATAAAAACAATCCAGCTGGTTATATTCTTATATCCCGACCTGATGTTTCCATACATTGCTTGAAAAGATTATAGGGCATGCATCCTGCCATGTGGATGTAATCTTCTAAGCTTCTATGAGATGTTTATCTGGGAGGATGCATCCATGCATTAGCTTTGCACTACACTACCTCCCCAAACAAATGGCATGATTAAGTCCAAGCCCATTATCACGAACAGCAACAAGGAGTAGCACCAATGCCGTCAGGTCTGAATCAAGACCATCTCATCTGGGCTCAAGTTCTGTGATGGACATCTTATTTGACGACGCTTTCGCAGGATTTTCTTCCGATATGGAGCTAGCCCCAATCTCCTGGGCGCCGAAACCTGGCCTGGACAGAGAAGGAAGACTCACAGTGCTACTGCTAAGCATGACATTCACCGCTGACATCAACGGCCTGTCTGCGGGTTTTTGCTGGACACACAATAGGCCTATGTGAATGTATTTCAGCAACTGGTCAGTGGGACAATGATTCCTCAAGGTTGGATCTATCAACTCCGCCGCTCTTTCCTTGGTCCAGTGTTCCCATGTCTGCATCAAATTGGGACTCAATCATTTAGAATTCTACAAGAGATCCAAGTTAACTCTTCTGAGAAACTACTATAATAGTGAGAGCTAGCTTAGCTGTCAGGAACATGCTATTACTTACAATGTTTATGAGATCAGTATCATGCTCCGAGTCGTAGGGTCCATGGCTTCTTCTTCCGGTGATGATCTCCAAAATTAGAACACCTAGGCTGAATACATCTGACTTGATGGAATACTGACCACGCATTGCATATTCGGGCGACATGTACCCACTGAAACAAGAGGGTAGCTTTTCAGTGTGATGAACTTTTAGGACATGCTTGGTTTGCTACCAGAATTTGGCTAGCCAATGTACGTATTGGGTTATTGCTCATTTTGGCAATACCAAGACTTGCCAAAAAAATGAAATTTAATGTGAGTTTTTTTGTGCGAACTTAATGTGAGTTTGGCTAGACAATTTGGTAGCTAACCAATTAGTAGCCAATATTTAAGCCAATGCCAAACATTGGCACAACAAAATTTAGCATCAAACCAAACATGATTGACAGTGTTTAAAAAAAATTAAGTATGATTGACATATTAATATGCTACTGCAGACCATACGTACTATGTTCCACAATGCGATGTGTAACAGTTTGTGATCGATCCCCTCCAAATATCTTTGCTAAGCCGAAGTCAGAGATCTTAGGATTATAATCAGAGTCTAAAAGGATATTGCTTGCTTTGAGGTCCCGGTGAACTATCTTCAGTTGTGAATCTTCGTGAAGATATTGTAAGCCCCGAATTATTCCACTTATAATCCTGGATCTCTTCCCCCAATCTAGCTTCTTGGATTTCTCAGCATCTGTTACTCAAAGAAGAAATATCAATTATTATAAAGTTGTAATTTTTCTTTGGTAGAACTTGGCACTATCCTTGTAGCGGATGTTTTCCTTTGTGAAAACAAAACACAGTGAGAAAATTTTACCAAACAAAATTGTATCAAGACTTCTATTTGGCATGTACTCATACACAAGTATTTTCTCATGTTCCTCCAAGCAAACACCAATTAGCCTGACAAGATTCTTGTGGTGCAGCTTGGCAACCAAAAGCAGCTCGGTTTTCAGCTCTTCTATTCCTTGTCGGGTAGTCTGTGAGAGCCTCTTTACCGCTATTTCTTGGCCTTCAGGTAGGTCTCCCTGCACAATGGTTAATAAGGAAATTTCAAGGGCTTTTTTGGCTTATGTAATTTTCTTGAATGCTTTTGGCATTAGAACTAACAAAATACTAACACCTTTAAATGAAACACCACACATCTGAACACGCTCTAACGAACAGATATCAATCCATTAAAAAAATCGTACAGTGGGACCTATACCTTGTAAACTACACCGAAACCTCCCTCGCCAAGCATTTTATGTTCAGCAAAATCATCTGTAGCAACTTTTAGTGTTGATAGATCAAGGAGGAGAGACTCCATATTGCGAGCGTCATCCAGGCTTGTTGATTCTGTTGGAAGAGACAAAGTAAACAATGAGAGCAACATTAAAAGTTATTAGGGAATACGTAGGGTCTAGCTGAAAATTTCTAGGGATCTCCCTTTTCTTATAGGTACACATATTGGTACTTAATCTTTTCAGCAGAACTTGGTTATTAAAAATCCATCCACTAAAGTGATTTATTACATACTTGTGGTACTAAAATTTAATAATTCAAAATGGTTAAGAGAATTTACTTGGTTCTAATATTTTTGCTTCTTGTCTCTGTCTCCTCGTCGTCATCCTCCTCCTCCTCCAAATGTAATACCATGCTATGACGACAGCGACTGGTGCGGCACTCGTAAGCACTGCAATTGTTACTACTATAACTGTACTTATCTTGTGTTTTGGTCCTTCTGCAAATGTATACCAACTTTGTAAGTACCAAAATATACCTCCATACGTAACTGATGATGTCCTAGAAACTAGAAAGCGGGTACGTAAAAACATTATATTTAATTATTGACCTGGAGAAATTCACTTTGAAGGCTTAATTTTTTTGTTAAATTCACCTTTACCGTCCCAAGGAATGACACGCTGACACACAACTGATATGGCTTGGTAGTAGACCCCCACAGTCCAATAACAACGAAAAACAACATTTAAAAGCATCTCCCGCCGTTGGCCCCCAGGCGGTGAATTTACGCGCACCCTGGGGGCAAGCCGGCGCTAAAATCGGCGCGGGGGTGAGCAGGTTCCCAGCCGCTCGCCCCAGAGTCTCCCCAAACACGGTTTTTTCTTTTTGAAAAAAATAAAATCGGCAAAGTTCGGCAAATTGGACAAAACGTTCGGCTAAATTCAGCCAACTTCACATAATATTTGACAAGTTCAGCGTTTATTACATAAGTTATTAAAAAAACACAACTACGGGGCGAAGAAGTCGCTCAGCGCGGCGAAGTCGCCGACGTCGCCACCGTCCTCGTCGTCGGTGGCGGCGGCCTTCTCCTTCTTGATGGCGCGGCCGCCCCTGCTGGACCCCTGCCGGCGTCTCCATGGCAGACCGGTGGCAGCGGCGTGTCGTCATCGCTGTCATCGAGGATGACGACGCCTCCCTCGTCCCGGCCACGGCGCCGAACTTCGAAGTGCTCATACGCGAGGCGCTGGCGCTCCAGCTCCAGCTGCGCCCAGTCATCGTGCGCCCATTTGAGGGCCACCAGGTCGTCGAGCTCCTCCCCCTTGACGCCGCTGGCGAGCCCGGGCGCCGTCTTCACGACGGGGAGCCCCGGCTCCGTCTTGACGGCGGCGAGCCCCGGCTCCTTCTTTTGCTTGACGTAGCACGGAGGAGCCGAGGACGGGGCGTGCCTGCCGCCCTTGTTGATGACGATGCCGCCGGCCGAGCGGCGTCTCCACAGCAGGCTCCGCCTTGACGCCGAACAGCGTGGGCGAGCCGGAAGAGTGGCAGGAGGAGCGGGAGGACGACTGTGATGAGGAAGAGGAGGAGGAGCCGAACCTCCTAGGCACCCATGGCCCGGCGCTCCCGCGTGGGGGCGGGACGGCCGCGGCGGGTCATTGCCGCCCTTGAGGTACGCCAGCACCTCGCGGAGTGTGCGGCCCGGGACGCCCCACCAGACGCGGCGGCCGTCGCTGTTCTTGACGCCGCCCACCACCGGCGCCCCGTTCGTCGACGCCAGTCGCTACGCCTGCGGGCGCCGCAAGTACTTCGCCCACGCCGCATGGTTGTCGGCGGCGTACTAGGGGAGAGCGCGCTGGTCCTCCGGCAGGGACGTCCTCACGCGGTCGACCTCGGCGGCGAAGATGCTGGGGCGCGCATCGACGTCGGGCACCGGGGGGATGGGGGTGCCCCCGTTGCTGAGCCTCCACTCCGTCGGCCCGCATGTCCGGCAGCGCCGGGATGTTGACCTCGAACAGGAGGTACGCCTCCCACTCCTGGAGCCAGCGGCGGCCGAAGTCATTGGCCGTCGCGGCGTCGCCGGGGAAGCGTTCGGCTACGGAGAGGAAAAGGGAAGGGGAGGGGAGGGGAGGGGAGAGCGGCAGAGCTCGGCGGCGGACGGGATGGACGGCGGCTGGTTTGGGCTCGGCGGCTCGGGCTGGTGTGGCCAGCGGCGAGGGGGCCCTCTGGTTTTATAGCCCCGCGTCCTGTGAACGTGTGGCGGAAGGGGAGGCGTCGCCGCGCCTGCCAGCCCATGACGCGCCGCCCGTGAGGAATTAATGGCAAGGCTGACCGGCGACAGCCTTTTCATTGATTCCCGCAGGAAACCGAGGCGTTCTGGGGAAGACGGGGCACGTGCCGCTGACTCGACGGGCCCGCGTCTCTTTCGCGTCAAAACCGCTCGCCCCGGCGCCCCCAGCGCGCCGGGTTTGGCCTGGGGCTGCCGGCGCCAATTTCGGTCCAAGCCTCCGAAAAACGAAAACGGGCACCTGAGGGCGCGGCTGGGCCATTTTTTGGGCGCCGGCGTGAAAAAAACATCTGAAGAGGACCCGTTGGGGACGCGGCTGGAGATGCTCTAAGTCTCCACACGCGGGACTAAGGGTTTAGTTTGTCGCTGTCAAACAATGTCGGGTCAGACTTATTTTATACTACTACTCCCTTCGTAAAAGAAATATAAGAGTGTTTACACCATCCGAATGCTCTATATTTCTCTACGGAGGTAGTACTTATCAACTATGAAAAAATAGCAACGAAAGCAATAAAATGGTGGTCAAGTAGTCGGAGGGAGTAGCATGGCGCCGGATGGGCATCGTTGCCATGGCGATAGTGCTCTGTCTGGCAGCGTAAGCCGGCCGTGGAGTTGAGCAAAGATCGATCACGAGATGTACCACGGCAGCGTGGACTGGTTGACTGCAAACAGCGACTTGATAGAGAAAGGAGTGCCGAGAACCCAAGAGTACACGGACTGAGGTCGTCAGAGGATTCTTGGGTTTGGTGGAACTTGGAGTCGTCGGTCAAGCGAGGGCAGCTCCAACTCTCTTTTTTCCTTCTGTTTTCTTCGTCTGATATTCTACGACTCTTCCACAGCAATAGTGACCCTAGTCCTCATTCCCTTCTGGAGACCGGATATTTAGTACCCAGGTGTCTCTCCCTCCTATCCCACCGTTCATTCATAGCAGTAGCCCTGGGGATCTGTGACATGCGCTGCAATGCTGCTTTGTATCGCAGGTCTACTTGAATAGTCTAAGCATACACAAATACCCACTGCCTATCCTACTGCTCAGTTCTCCACCTCTAGTACGTATTAGATGAGGCAAATGGCTGACAAACAAGCTGGTGCTGCAAATGAACTGTTCCCGGTCAGAACCTAACGCGAATGTCAGAGCGACTGAACGGGGCAGATAAGGGGTTGCCGGGAGTCCCGGATGCTACCACACCTTTCCGTTCTGTTCGAAGGATTTTTACCCAAAAAACATTGGAAGAAAGATTTTTTAGAATTTTTTCTTCAGATGCATTCGGTTTGTAGGAAACGAGTACGCGGATTTCATAGAAATACTTATTAATTTCCTGTGATGTTGATGGAATCTACATATCTACTCAAAATTTATTTTATGCATATGAACGAGGCAAGACAATTCTTTAGGCCTTGTTTAGTTAATCCCCACCACAAGGGATTGGAGAGAATTGGAGGGGTTTGATGTAGATTTTGACTTGCTAGGGATTTAATCCCTGCCAATCTGCTCCAAACCCTTTGAAACCCTGTGGAACCGAACAAGGCCTTAGGATGACAAGTCGGATGAGGCTCTAGGAGTTCTCTATGCTGGACCGTCGGATCGCTCGACCCGAGCGTCCCTGGTGGCCATCTGATCTACCTATTCTGAACACTCGCTTCGTGGTCGGATGTGTAATCTTGGAGAACTCCACGCATTGTATTCTACTCTGAACACTCGCTTCGTGGTCGGATGTGTAATCTTGGAGAACTCCACGCATTGTATTGCTTGGGTCCGGTGTGTATATATACATGTTCAAAGGCGGGAAAATTACCTGTTTCATTCTTGAACTGGCGCATAACACACCGAGAACACTACTCCCTTCAATCTATACTACTTGTCTAGTGTTCGTATCTAGATAAGTTTAAGACAAGTACTTCCTCCGTTGCTAATTATATGTCATTTCAAAGATTCCAATATAAACTACATACAGAGCAAAATGGCTGAATTTACACTCTGAACAATGCCTATATACATTCATATATAGTCCATATTAAAAACTATAAAACAGACTTATATTTAGGAACCGAGGGAATAATATGGATTGGGCGGAGTAGTATTTATTCCTAGCCGCCATATAAACCAAAAGCCAGTCTGGTTGGTGTGGAGTTAGGTACGGTAAATGGCTTTGAGAGACTGAGGTATGTTTTCTAAGTTATACGTAGATACTATCTCTACTTTTAGGTGGGGAGTTGGTACGTAGTCCGCCGCTCCATCGATCAAAAAATCGCCTACCTCGACGTACTGCGATCCCTCCCACCCTATCCGGTTTTCCACCACGTTCAGGTCTTGGTTTTTTAGGGTGCTCTCACAAATCAGACGCTCTCCCTCAAGCCTCCCCACCATGCCGTCCGTCCCACCCATGTTATACCCCTAGACGGCCGCCACCGCTTCCGTCAATCCTCGACCTCCCAGTGGTCGCGTCCATCACACTGGTCAATGTCGTGCCCCAGGCCGCCGTTCGCCAATTCGTGCACTGCTAGCACTGGGCCGATTGCCATTGTTGCCGACCTGTCCTCTGATCCCGTGAGAAGCGTCCTCCTTTGGTTTCACATCTCGGTTCAATCCTAGAGGCAAAGAGGACCATGACATCGTCGGATGTGCCAGGCTCATCATCACTATTGTACGACCCCACACCCTGCCTTGATCACTAGTCAACAGCTGGTTGTTGTAGCCCTATGGGTTCCTTCTGATGATACGCATTGGTTATTGTGGGGTTGACTTGTATGAGATCTCATATTTAAGTGAGATCGTAAGATCAACCCTAAAAAGAAAAATTACACATTAAAAAAATTCTTAAATTATTTGGAAACATCAATGTGGGGTATGTCTACAGCTCCGAAAAAATAAGCTCAAAACTCGATGTACATTTAGAGATTAACGTGAATAGTGACAGTTTTGCGTGAATAGTACTTTGACACTATTCACATCTGATTTTGTCGTTTTTGTTTCTGTTAATGTAACTTGAATTAGGACCTGGAATTTTTTGAGGTTGTACATCGAACATTGTTGTGTGTCTACAATTTTTTTTTAAATGTTTGAACATGTATTTTTTTCAAAATGTGAGATCTCACACAAGTCTCCCCCTAGTTATTGTTGTAGTGTTTGTGGTGCGGGGGACTCGATACTGCAAGAGCTTGAAGATGATAGCCATGAGGCTGGAAGAGTCGCCTCTATCCTATAGCGGGGATGAGAGGGTTCTGCGGCTGCGCCGGTGGCTTGTATGTCACGAGGAGATGGACCTCGCCCTTCTTGGTGTGAATCGCTTGTCTGCTTTCACTAGTAGAAAAAGGGTCAAATGTGAAGCACATTAGTGCTGGTTTGAATTTGAGCCGGCACTAATATGACCATTAGTGCCGGTTCCAACGGCTAGGTGGGCGGACATCATTAATACCGGTTCGTGGGCAACCTTTCGTACCGGTTCATGCCATGAATCGGTACTAATGAGGCTAGTGCGGCTGTGGTCAGGCTGGGGCCCTCACGAAGACCTTTAGTACCGGCTCATGGCATGAACCGGTACTAGAGTTTCTTATTAAGCTGATTTTTAGTCCCACCTCGCCAAGGGAGAGGCAGTATGAGCGGTTTATAAGCCGTGAGTGCAGAGACAATGACGAAGAGGCGCAATGCTCACCTGCACGTTGATTAGCTTCAAGCCTTTCGGAATAGCATAGATTGCACTGAGCTATGTGCAGTGCAGTCTACACTATTCCGAAAGGCTTGAAGCAAATTAACCAGCATTGCACCTCTTTTTTATTTTTCATAACTTATTTGACTCCGGACTTCTTGTGTGTTTAGAATGCAGCATTCAAAGCGACGTCATCAATTTCCAACATGTTCTGACATCATTTGCTGTTTTTCAGTCATTTACCTAATTGTTTAGAGAGCTAAATGACCGTGAAATTGAAAGTCACTACAAAATGAACTGTGAAAATGTTGAAACTTGGCATTGTAAAATCATTTCACCCGCATAGCATGTGCGAAAGAGTAGAGAGGGTTACGGCACAAACTGGACGCACTTCGTGTACAAACTGGACAATCTCTTTCGGAGTATCAGGGTTTCGGACGAGAACTCATCTGTTACATGGGCACTTCAATGTTTTTCAAAATTATTTGAACTCCGGACTTCTTGTGGGTTTAGTATGCAGCATTCAAAGCGACGTCATCAATTTGTACCATGTTCTGACATCATTTGCTGTTTTCAGTCATTTACCTAATTGTTTAGAGAGCTAAATTACCGTGAAATTGAAAATCACTACAAAATGAACTGTGAAAATGTTGAAACTTGGCATTGTATCATCATTTCACCCGCATAGCATGTGCGAAAGAGTAGAGAGGGTCACGGCAAAAACTGGACGCACTTCATGTACAAACCGGACAATCTCTTTCGGAGTATCAGGGTTTCGGACGAGAACTCATCTGTTACATGGGCACTTCAATGTTTTTTAAACTTATTTGAACTCCGGACCTCTTTTGCGTTCAGTATGCACCATTCAAAGCGACGTCATCAATTTCCAACATGTTCTGACATCATTTGTTGTTTTTCAGTCATTTACCTAATTGTTTAGAGAGCTAAATGAACGTGAAATTGAAAATCACTACAAAATGAACTGTGAAAATGTAGAAACTTGGCATGCTATCATCATTTCACCCGCATAGCATGTGCGAAAGAGTAGAGAGGGTCACGGCAAAAACTGGACGCACTTCGTGTACAAACTGGACAATCTCTTTCGAAGTATCAGGGTTTCGGATTAGAAATCATCTGTTACATGGGCACTTCAATGTTTTTTAAAATTATTTGAACTCTGGACTTCTTGTGGGTTTAGTATGCAACATTCAAAGCGACGTCATCAATTTCCACCATGTTCTGACATCATTTGCTGTTTTTCAGTCATTTACCTAATTGTTTAGAGAGCTAAATGACCGTGAAATTGAAAATCACTACAAAATGAACTGTGAAAATGTTGAAACTTGGCATGGTATCATCATTTCACCTGCATAGCCTGTGCGAAATAGTAGAGAGGGTGACGGCAAAAACTGGACGCACTTCATGTACAAACTGGACAATCTCTTTCGGAGTATCAGGGTTTCGGACGAGAACTCATCTGTTACATGGGCACTTCAATGTTTTTTAAACTTATTTGAACTCCAGACTTCTTTTGCGTTCAGTATGCAGCATTCAAAGCGCCTTCATCAATTTCCAACTTGTTCTGACATCATTTGTTGTTTTCAATCATTTACCTAATTGTTTAGAAAGCTAAATGAACGTGAAATTGAAAATCACTACAAAATGAACTGTGAAAATGTTGAAACTTGGCATGGTATCATGATTTCACCCGTATAGCATGTGCGAAAGAGTAGAGAGGGTCACGATAAAAACTGGACGCACTTCGTGGACAAATTGGACAATCTCTTTCGGAGTATCAGGGTTTCGGACGAGAACTCATCTGTTGCATGGGCACTTCAATGTTTTTTAAACTTATTTCGACTCCGGACTTCTTGTGTGTTCAGTATGCATCATTCAAAGCGACGTCATCAATTTCTAACATGTTTTGACATCATTTGTTGTTTTTCAGTCATTTACCTAATTGTTTAGAGAGCTAAATGACCGTGAAATTGAAAATCACTACAAAATGAACTGTGAAAATGTTGAAACTTGGCATGGTATCATCATTTCACCCGCATAGCATGTGCGAAAGAGTAGAGATGGTCACGACAAAAATTAGACGCACTTCGTGTACAAACTGGACAATCTCTTTCGGAGTATGAGGGTTTCGGACGAGAACTCATCTGTTACATGGGCACTTCAATGTTTTTTAAACTTATTTGAACTCCAGACTTCTTTTGCGTTCAGTATGCAGCATTCAAAGCGCCTTCATCAATTTCCAACTTGTTCTGACATCATTTGTTGTTTTCACTCATTTACCTAATTGTTTAGAAAGCTAAATGAACGTGAAATTGAAAATCACTACAAAATGAACTGTGAAAATGTTGAAACTTGGCATGGTATCATGATTTCACCCGTATAGCATGTGCGAAAGAGTAGAGAGGGTCACGATAAAAACTGGACGCACTTCGTGTACAAATTGGACAATCTCTTTCGGAGTATCAGGGTTTCGGACGAGAACTCATCTGTTGCATGGGCACTTCAATGTTTTTTAAACTTATTTGGACTCCGGACTTCTTGTGTGTTCAGTATGCATCATTCAAAGCGACGTCATCAATTTCTAACATGTTTTGACATCATTTGTTGTTTTTCAGTCATTTACCTAATTGTTGTGAGAGCTAAATGACCGTGAAATTGAAAATCACTACAAAATGAACTGTGAAAATGTTGAAACTTGGCATGGTATCATCATTTCACCCGCATAGCATGTGCGAAAGAGTAGAGATGGTCACGACAAAAATTAGACGCACTTCGTGTACAAACTGGACAATCTCTTGCGGAGTATGAGGGTTTCGGACGAGAACTCATCTGTTACATGGGCACTTCAATGTTTTTTAAACTTATTTGTACTCCGGACTTCTTGTGTGTTCAGTATGCATGATTCAAAGCGACGTCATCAATTTCCAACATGTTCTGACATCATTTGCTGTTTTTCAGTCATTTACCTAATTGTTTAGAGAGCTAAATGACCGTGAAATTGAAAATCACTACAAAATGAACTGTGAAAATGTTGAAACTTGGCATGGTATCATCATTTCACCCGCATAGCATGTGCGAAAGAGTAGAGAGGGTCACGGCAAAAACTGGATGCACTTCATGTACAAACTGGACAATATCTTTCGGAGTATCAAGCTTTCAGACGAGAACTCATCTCTTACATGAGCACTTCAATGTTTTTTAAACTTATTTGAACTCCGGACTTATTTTGCGTTCAGTATGCAGCAATCAAAGCGCCGTCATCAATTTCCAACTTGTTCTGACATCATTTGTTGTTTTCAATCATTTACCTAATTGTTTAGAGAGCTAAATGAACGTGAAATTGAAAATCACTACAAAATGAACTGTGAAAATGTTGAAACTTGGCATGGTATCATGATTTCACCCGTATAGCATGTGCGAAAGAGTAGAGAGGGTCACGATAAAAACTGGACGCACTTCGTGTACAAATTGGACAATCTCTTTCGGAGTATCAGGGTTTCGGACGAGAAATCATCTGTTGCATGGGCACTTCAATGTTTTTTAAACTTATTTGGACTCTGGACTTCTTGTGTGTTCAGTATGCATCATTCAAAGCGACGTCATCAATTTCCAACATGTTGTGACATCATTTGTTGTTTTTCAGTCATTTACCTAATTGTTTAGAGAGCTAAATGACCGTGAAATTGAAAATCACTACAAAATGAACTGTGAAATTGTTGAAACTTGGCATGGTATCATCATTTCACCCGCATAGCATGTGCGAAAGAGTAGAGATGGTCACGACAAAAATTAGACGCACTTCGTGTACAAACTGGACAATCTCTTTCGGAGTATGAGGGTTTCGGACGAGAACTCATCTGTTACATGGGCACTTCAATGTTTTTTAAACTTATTTGTACTCCGGACTTCTTGTGTGTTCAGTATGCATGATTCAAAGCGACGTCATCAATTTCCAACATGTTCTGACATCATTTGCTGTTTTTCAGTCATTTACCTAATTGTTTAGAGAGCTAAATGACCGTGAAATTGAAAATCACTACAAAATGAACTGTGAAAATGTTGAAACTTGGCATGGTATCATCATTTCACCCGCATAGCATGTGCGAAAGAGTAGAGAGGGTCACGGCAAAAACTGGATGCACTTCATGTACAAACTGGACAATCTCTTTCGGAGTATCAAGCTTTCAGACGAGAACTCATCTCTTACATGAGCACTTCAATGTTTTTTAAACTTATTTGAACTCTGGACTTATTTTGCGTTCAGTATGCAACATTCAAAGCGTCGTCATCAATTTCCAACATGTTCTGACATCATTTCCTGTTTTTCAGTCATTTACCTAATTGTTTAGAGAGCTAAATTACCGTGAAATTGAAAATCACGACAAAATGAACTGTGAAAATGTTGAAACTTGGCATGGAATCATCATTTAATCCACATAGCTGTGCGAAAGAGTAGAGAGGGTCACGGCAAAAACTGGACGCACTTCGTGTACAAACTAGACAATCTCGTTCGGAGTATCAGGGTTTCGGACGAGAACTCATCTGTTACATGGGCACTTCAATGTTTTTTAAACTTATTTGTACTCCGGACTTCTTGTGTGTTCAGTATGCATGATTCAAAGCGACGTCATCAATTTCCAACATGTTCTGACATCATTTGCTGTTTTTCAGTCATTTACCTAATTGTTTAGAGAGCTAAATTACCGTGAAATTGAAAATCACTACAAAATGAACTGTGAAAATGTTGAAACTTGGCATGGTATCATCATTTCACCCGCATAGCATGTGCGAAAGAGTAGAGAGGGTCACGGCAAAAACTGGACGCACTTCGTGTACAAACTGGACAATCTCTTTCGGTGTTTCAAGGTTTCGGACGAGAACTCATCTCTTATATGGGCACTTCAATGTTTTTTAAACTTATTTGAACTCCGGACTTCTTTTGCGTTCAGTATGCAGCATTCAAAGCGACGTCATCGATTTCCAACATGTTCTGACATCATTTGCTGTTTTTCGGTCATTTACCTAATTGTTTAGAGAGCTAAATGACCGTGAAATTGAAAATCACTACAAAATGAACTGTGAAAATGTTGAAACTTGGCATGGTATCATCATTTCACCCGCATAGCATGTGCGAAAGAGTAGAGATGGTCACGGCAAAAATTAGACGCACTTCGTGTACAAACTGGACAATCTCTTTCGGAGTATCAGGGTTTCGGACGAGAACTCATCTGTTACATGGGCACTTCAATGTTTTTTAAACTTATTTGGACTCCGGACTTCTTGTGTGTTCAGTATGCATCATTCAAAGCGACGACATCAATTTCCAACATGTTCTGACATCATTTGCTGTTTTTCAGTCATTTACCTAATTGTTTACAGAGCTAAATTACCGTGAAATTGAAAATCACGACAAAATGAACTGTGAAAATGTTGAAACTTGGCATGGAATCATCATTTAATCCACATAGCTGTGCGAAAGAGTAGAGAGGGTCACGGCAAAAACTGGACGCACTTCGTGTACAAACTAGACAATCTCGTTCGGAGTATCAGGGTTTCGGACGAGAACTCATCTGTTACATGGGCACTTCAATGTTTTTTAAACTTATTTGTACTCCGGACTTCTTGTGTGTTCAGTATGCATGATTCAAAGCGACGTCATCAATTTCCAACATGTTCTGACATCATTTGCTGTTTTTCAGTCATTTACCTAATTGTTTAGAGAGCTAAATTACCGTGAAATTGAAAATCACTACAAAATGAACTGTGAAAATGTTGAAACTTGGCATGGTATCATCATTTCACCCGCATAGCATGTGCGAAAGAGTAGAGAGGGTCACGGCAAAAACTGGACGCACTTCGTGTACAAACTGGACAATCTCTTTCGGTGTTTCAAGGTTTCGGACGAGAACTCATCTCTTATATGGGCACTTCAATGTTTTTTAAACTTATTTGAACTCCGGACTTCTTTTGCGTTCAGTATGCAGCATTCAAAGCGACGTCATCGATTTCCAACATGTTCTGACATCATTTGCTGTTTTTCGGTCATTTACCTAATTGTTTAGAGAGCTAAATGACCGTGAAATTGAAAATCACTACAAAATGAACTGTGAAAATGTTGAAACTTGGCATGGTATCATCATTTCACCCGCATAGCATGTGCGAAAGAGTAGAGATGGTCACGGCAAAAATTAGACGCACTTCGTGTACAAACTGGACAATCTCTTTCGGAGTATCAGGGTTTCGGACGAGAACTAATCTGTTACATGGGCACTTCAATGTTTTTTAAACTTATTTGGACTCCGGACTTCTTGTGTGTTCAGTATGCATCATTCAAAGCGACGACATCAATTTCCAACATGTTCTGACATCATTTGCTGTTTTTCAGTCATTTACCTAATTGTTTACAGAGCTAAATTACCGTGAAATTGAAAATCACGACAAAATGAACTGTGAAAATGTTGAAACTTGGCATGGTATCATCATTTCACCCACATAGCTGTGCGAAAGAGTAGAGAGGGTCACGGAAAAAACTGGACGCACTTCGTGTACAAACTGGACAATCTCTTTTGGAGTATCAGGGTTTCGGACGAGAACTCATCTGTTACATGGGCACTTCAATGTTTTTAAACTTATTTGAACTCCAGACTTCATTTGCGTTTAGTATGCAGCATTCAAAGCGACGTCATCAATTTCCAACATGTTCTGACATCATTTGCTGTTTTTCAGTCATTTACCTAATTGTTTAGAGAGCTAAATGACCGTGAAATTGAAAATCACTACAAAATGAACTGTGAAAATGTTGAAACTTGGCATGGTATCATCATTTCACCCGCATAGCGTGTGCGAAAAAGTAGAGAGGGTCAGGGCAAAAACTGGACGCACTTCGTGTACGAACTGGACAATCTCTTTCGGAGTATCAGGGTTTCGAACCAGAACTCATCTGTTACATGGGCACTTCAATGTTTTTTAAACTTATTTGAACTCCAGACTTCTTTTGCGTTCAGTATGCAGCATTCAAAGCGCCGTCATCAATTTCCAACTTGTTCTGACATCATTTGTTGTTTTCAATCATTTACCTAATTGTTTAGAGAGCTAAATGAACGTGAAATTGAAAATCACTACAAAATGAACTGTGAAAATGTTGAAACTTGGCATGGTATCATGATTTCACCCGTATAGCATGTGCGAAAGAGTAGAGAGGGTCACGATAAAAACTGGACGCACTTCGTGTACAAATTGGACAATCTCTTTCGGAGTATCAGGGTTTCGGACGAGAACTCATCTGTTGCATGCGCACTTCAATGTTTTTTAAATTTATTTGGACTCCGGACTTCTTGTGTGTTCAGTATGCATCATTCAAAGCGACGTCATCAATTTCCAACATGTTGTGACATCATTTGTTGTTTTTTAGTCATTTACCTAATTGTTTAGAGAGCTAAATGACCGTGAAATTGAAAATCACTACAAAATGAACTGTGAAAATGTCGAAACTTGGCATGGTATCATCATTTCACCCGCATAGCATGTGCGAAAGAGTAGAGATGGTCACGACAAAAATTAGACGCACTTCGTGTACAAACTGGACAATCTCTTTCGGCGTATGAGGGTTTCGGACGAGAACTCATCTGTTACATGGGCACTTCAATGTTTTTTAAACTTATTTGTACTCCGGACTTCTTGTGTGTTCAGTATGCATGATTCAAAGCGACGTCATCAATTTCCAACATGTTCTGACATCATTTGCTGTTTTTCAGTCATTTACCTAATTGTTTAGAGAGCTAAATGACCGTGAAATTGAAAATCACTACAAAATGAACTGTGAAAATGTTAAAACTTGGCATGGTATCATCATTTCACCCGCATAGCATGTGCGAAAGAGTAGAGAGGTTCACGGCAACAACTGGATGCACTTCATGTACAAACTGGACAATCTCTTTCGGAGTATCAAGCTTTCAGACGAGAACTCATCTCTTACATGAGCACTTCAATGTTTTTTAAACTTATTTGAACTCCAGACTTATTTTGCGTTCAGTATGCAGCATTCAAAGCGTCGTCATCAATTTGCAACATGTTCTGACATCATTTCCTGTTTTTCAGTCATTTACCTAATTGTTTAGAGAGCTAAATTACCGTGAAATTGAAAATCACGACAAAATGAACTGTGAAAATGTTGAAACTTGGCATGGAATCATCATTTAACCCACATAGCTGTGCGAAAGAGTAGACAGGGTCACGGCAAAAACTGGACGCACTTCGTGTACAAACTAGACAATCTCGTTCGGAGTATCAGGGTTTCGGACGAGAACTCATCTGTTACATGGGCACTTCAATGTTTTTTAAACTTATTTGTACTCCGGACTTCTTGTGTGTTCAGTATGCATGATTCAAAGCGACGTCATCAATTTCCAACATGTTCTGACATCATTTGTTGTTTTCAGTCATTTACCTCATTGTTTAGAGAGCTAAATTACCGTGAAATAGAAAATCACGACAAAATGAACTGTGAAAATATTGAAACTTGGCATGATATCATCATTTTACCCGCATAGCATGTGTGAAAGAGTAGAGAGGGTCACGCCAAAAACTGGACGCACTTCGTGTACAAACTGGACAATCTCTTTCGGTGTTTCAAGGTTTCGGACGAGAACTCATCTCTTATATGGGCACTTCAATGTTTTTTAAACTTATTTGAACTCCGGACTTATTTTGCGTTCAGTATGCAGCATTCAAAGCGATGTCATCAATTTCCAACATGTTCTGACATCATTTGCTGTTTTTCATTTACCTAATTGTTTAGAGAGCTAAATTACCGTGAAATTGAAAATCACGACAAAATGAACTGTGAAAATGTTGAAACTTGGCATGGTATCATCATTTCACCTGCATAGCATGTGCGAAATAGTAGAGAGGGTGACGGCAAAAACTGGACGCACTTCATGTACAAACTGGACAATCTCTTTCGGAGTATCAGGGTTTCGGACGAGAACTCATCTGTTACATGGGCACTTCAATGTTTTTTAAACTTATTTGAACTCCAGACTTCTTTTGCGTTCAGTATGCAGCATTCAAAGCGCCGTCATCAATTTCCAACTTGTTCTGACATCATTTGTTGTTTTCAATCATTTACCTAATTGTTTAGAGAGCTAAATGAACGTGAAATTGAAAATCACTACAAAATGAACTGTGAAAATGTTGAAACTTGGCATGGTATCATGATTTCACCCGTATAGCATGTGCGAAAGAGTAGAGAGGGTCACGATAAAAACTGGACGCACTTCGTGTACAAATTGGACAATCTCTTTCGGAGTATCAGGGTTTCGGACGAGAACTCATCTGTTGCATGCGCACTTCAATGTTTTTTAAATTTATTTGGACTCCGGACTTCTTGTGTGTTCAGTATGCATCATTCAAAGCGACGTCATCAATTTCCAACATGTTGTGACATCATTTGTTGTTTTTTAGTCATTTACCTAATTGTTTAGAGAGCTAAATGACCGTGAAATTGAAAATCACTACAAAATGAACTGTGAAAATGTCGAAACTTGGCATGGTATCATCATTTCACCCGCATAGCATGTGCGAAAGAGTAGAGATGGTCACGACAAAAATTAGACGCACTTCGTGTACAAACTGGACAATCTCTTTCGGCGTATGAGGGTTTCGGACGAGAACTCATCTGTTACATGGGCACTTCAATGTTTTTTAAACTTATTTGTACTCCAGATTTCTTTTGCGTTCAGTATGCAGCATTCAAAGTGACGTCATCAATTTCCAACATTTTCTGACATCATTTGCTGTTTTCAGTCATTTACCTAATTGTTTAGAGAGCTAAATTACCGTGAAATTGAAAATCACGACAAAATGAACTGTGAAAATATTGAAACTTGGCATGATATCATCATTTTACCCGCATAGCATGTGCGAAAGAGTAGAGAGGGTCACGCCAAAAACTGGACGCACTTCGTGTACAAACTGGACAATCTCTTTCGGAGTATCAAGGTTTCGGACGAGAACTCATCTCTTATATGGGCACTTCAATGTTTTTTAAACTTATTTGAACTCCGGACTTCTTTTGCGTTCAGTATGCAGCATTCAAAGCGACGTCATCGATTTCCAACATGTTCTGACATCATTTGCTGTTTTTCGGTCATTTACCTAATTGTTTAGAGAGCTAAATGACCGTGAAATTGAAAATCACTACAAAATGAACTGTGAAAATGTTGAAACTTGGCATGGTATCATCATTTCACCCGCATAGCATGTGCGAAAGAGTAGAGATGGTCACGGCAAAAATTAGACGCACTTCGTGTACAAACTGGACAATCTCTTTCGGAGTATCAGGGTTTCGGACGAGAACTCATCTGTTACATGGGCACTTCAATGTTTTTTAAACTTATTTGGACTCCGGACTTCTTGTGTGTTCAGTATGCATCATTCAAAGCGACGACATCAATTTCCAACATGTTCTGACATCATTTGCTGTTTTTCAGTCATTTACCTAATTGTTTAGAGAGCTAAATTACCGTGAAATTGAAAATCACGACAAAATGAACTGTAAAAATGTTGAAACTTGGCATGGTATCATCATTTCACCCACATAGCTGTGCGAAAGAGTAGAGAGGGTCACGGAAAAAACTGGACGCACTTCGTGTACAAACTGGACAATCTCTTTTGGAGTATCAGGGTTTCGGACGAGAACTCATCTGTTACATGGGCACTTCAATGTTTTTTAAACTTATTTGAACTCCAGACTTTTTTTGCGTTTAGTATGCAGCATTCAAAGCGACGTCATCAATTTCCAACATGTTCTGACATCATTTGCTGTTTTTCAGTCATTTACCTAATTGTTTAGAGAGCTAAATGACCGTGAAATTGAAAATCACTACAAAATGAACTGTGAAAATGTTGAAACTTGGCATGGTATCATCATTTCACCCGCATAGCGTGTGCGAAAAAGTAGAGAGGGTCAGGGCAAAAACTGGACGCACTTCGTGTACGAACTGGACAATCTCTTTCGGAGTATCAGGGTTTCGAACCAGAACTCATCTGTTACATGGGCACTTCAATGTTTTTTAAACTTATTTGAACTCCGGACTTATTTTGCGTTCAGTATGCAGCATTCAAAGCGATGTCATCAATTTCCAACATGTTCTGACATCATTTGCTGTTTTTCATTTACCTAATTGTTTAGAGAGCTAAATTACCGTGAAATTGAAAATCACGAAAAAATGAACTGTGAAAATATTGAAACTTGGCATGATATCATCATTTTACCCGCATAGCATGTGCGAAAGAGTAGAGAGGGTCACGCCAAAAACTGGACGCACTTCGTGTACAAACTGGACAATCTCTTTTGGAGTATCAAGGTTTCGGACGAGAACTCATCTGCTACATGGGCACTTCAATGTTTTTTAAACTTATTTGAACTCCAGACTTCTTTTGCGTTCAGTATGCAGCATTCAAAGCGCCGTCATCAATTTCCAACTTGTTCTGACATCATTTGTTGTTTTCAATCATTTACCTAATTGTTTAGAGAGCTAAATGAACGTGAAATTGAAAATCACTACAAAATGAACTGTGAAAATGTTGAAACTTGGCATGGTATCATCGTTTCACCCACATAGCCGTGCGAAAGAGTAGAGAGTGTCACGGCAAAAACTGGACGCACTTCGTGTACAAACTGGACAATCTCTTTCGGAGTATCAGGGTTTCGGACGAGAACTCATCTGTTACATGCGCACTTCATTGTTTTTTAAACTTATTTGAACTCCAGACTTCTTTTGCATTCAGTATGCAGCATTCAAAGCGACGTCATCAATTTCCAACATGTTCTGACATCATTTGCTATTTTTCAGTCATTTACCTAATTCTTTAGAGAGCTAAATGACCGTGAAATTGAAAATCACTACAAAATGAACTGTGAAAATGTTGAAACTTGGCATGGTATCATCATTTCACCCGCGTAGCATGTGCGAAAGAGTAGAGAGGGTCACGGCAAAAACTGGACGCACTTCGTGTACAAACTGGACAATCTCTTTTGGAGTATCAAGGTTTCGGACGGGAACTCATCTCTTACATGGGCACTTCAATGTTTTTAAACTTATTTGAACTCCAGACTTCATTTGCGTTTAGTATGCAGCATTCAAAGCGACGTCATCAATTTCCAACATGTTCTGACATCATTTGCTGTTTTTCAGTCATTTACCTAATTGTTTAGAGAGCTAAATGACCGTGAAATTGAAAATCACTACAAAATGAACTGTGAAAATGTTGAAACTTGGCATGGTATCATCATTTCACCCGCATAGCGTGTGCGAAAAAGTAGAGAGGGTCAGGGCAAAAACTGGACGCACTTCGTGTACGAACTGGACAATCTCTTTCGGAGTATCAGGGTTTCGAACCAGAACTCATCTGTTACATGGGCACTTCAATGTTTTTTAAACTTATTTGAACTCCGGACTTATTTTGCGTTCAGTATGCAGCATTCAAAGCGATGTCATCAATTTCCAACATGTTCTGACATCATTTGCTGTTTTTCATTTACCTAATTGTTTAGAGAGCTAAATTACCGTGAAATTGAAAATCACGACAAAATGAACTGTGAAAATGTTGAAACTTGGCATGGTATCATCATTTCACCTGCATAGCCTGTGCGAAATAGTAGAGAGGGTGACGGCAAAAACTGGACGCACTTCATGTACAAACTGGACAATCTCTTTCGGAGTATCAGGGTTTCGGACGAGAACTCATCTGTTACATGGGCACTTCAATGTTTTTTAAACTTATTTGAACTCCAGACTTCTTTTGCGTTCAGTATGTAGCATTCAAAGCGCCGTCATCAATTTCCAACTTGTTCTGACATCATTTGTTGTTTTCAATCATTTACCTAATTGTTTAGAGAGCTAAATGAACGTGAAATTGAAAATCACTACAAAATGAACTGTGAAAATGTTGAAACTTGGCATGGTATCATGATTTCACCCGTATAGCATGTGCGAAAGAGTAGAGAGGGTCACGATAAAAACTGGACGCACTTCGTGTACAAATTGGACAATCTCTTTCGGAGTATCAGGGTTTCGGACGAGAACTCATCTGTTGCATGCGCACTTCAATGTTTTTTAAACTTATTTGGACTCCGGACTTCTTGTGTGTTCAGTATGCATCATTCAAAGCGACGTCATCAATTTCCAACATGTTGTGACATCATTTGTTGTTTTTTAGTCATTTACCTAATTGTTTAGAGAGCTAAATGACCGTGAAATTGAAAATCACTACAAAATGAACTGTGAAAATGTTGAAACTTGGCATGGTATCATCATTTCACCCGCATAGCATGTGCGAAAGAGTAGAGATGGTCACGACAAAAATTAGACGCACTTCGTGTACAAACTGGACAATCTCTTTCGGCGTATGAGGGTTTCGGACGAGAACTCATCTGTTACATGGGCACTTCAATGTTTTTTAAACTTATTTGTACTCCGGACTTCTTGTGTGTTCAGTATGCATGATTCAAAGCGACGTCATCAATTTCCAACATGTTCTGACATCATTTGCTGTTTTTCAGTCATTTACCTAATTGTTTACAGAGCTAAATGACCGTGAAATTGAAAATCACTACAAAATGAACTGTGAAAATGTTGAAACTTGGCATGGTATCATCATTTCACCCGCATAGCATGTGCGAAAGAGTAGAGAGGGTCACGCCAAAAACTGGACGCACTTCGTGTACAAACTGGACAATCTCTTTTGGAGTATCAAGGTTTCGGACGAGAACTCATCTGCTACATGGGCACTTCAATGTTTTTTAAACTTATTTGAACTCCAGACTTCTTTTGCGTTCAGTATGCAGCATTCAAAGCGCCGTCATCAATTTCCAACTTGTTCTGACATCATTTGTTGTTTTCAATCATTTACCTAATTGTTTAGAGAGCTAAATGAACGTGAAATTGAAAATCACTACAAAATGAACTGTGAAAATGTTGAAACTTGGCATGGTATCATCGTTTCACCCACATAGCCGTGCGAAAGAGTAGAGAGTGTCACGGCAAAAACTGGACGCACTTCGTGTACAAACTGGACAATCTCTTTCGGAGTATCAGGGTTTCGGACGAGAACTCATCTGTTACATGCGCACTTCATTGTTTTTTAAACTTATTTGAACTCCAGACTTCTTTTGCATTCAGTATGCAGCATTCAAAGCGACGTCATCAATTTCCAACATGTTCTGACATCATTTGCTATTTTTCAGTCATTTACCTAATTCTTTAGAGAGCTAAATGACCGTGAAATTGAAAATCACTACAAAATGAACTGTGAAAATGTTGAAACTTGGCATGGTATCATCATTTCACCCGCATAGCATGTGCGAAAGAGTAGAGAGGGTCACGGCAAAAACTGGACGCACTTCGTGTACAAACTGGACAATCTCTTTTGGAGTATCAAGGTTTCGGACGGGAACTCATCTCTTACATGGGCACTTCAATGTTTTTAAACTTATTTGAACTCCAGACTTCATTTGCATTTAGTATGCAGCATTCAAAGCGACGTCATCAATTTCCAACATGTTCTGACATCATTTGCTGTTTTTCAGTCATTTACCTAATTGTTTAGAGAGCTAAATGACCGTGAAATTGAAAATCACTACAAAATGAACTGTGAAAATGTTGAAACTTGGCATGGTATCATCATTTCACCCGCATAGCGTGTGCGAAAAAGTAGAGAGGGTCAGGGCAAAAACTGGACGCACTTCGTGTACGAACTGGACAATCTCTTTCGGAGTATCAGGGTTTCGAACCAGAACTCATCTGTTACATGGGCACTTCAATGTTTTTTAAACTTATTTGAACTCCGGACTTATTTTGCGTTCAGTATGCAGCATTCAAAGCGATGTCATCAATTTCCAACATGTTCTGACATCATTTGCTGTTTTTCATTTACCTAATTGTTTAGAGAGCTAAATTACCGTGAAATTGAAAATCACGACAAAATGAACTGTGAAAATGTTGAAACTTGGCATGGTATCATCATTTCACCTGCATAGCCTGTGCGAAATAGTAGAGAGGGTGACGGCAAAAACTGGACGCACTTCATGTACAAACTGGACAATCTCTTTCGGAGTATCAGGGTTTCGGACGAGAACTCATCTGTTACATGGGCACTTCAATGTTTTTTAAACTTATTTGAACTCCAGACTTCTTTTGCGTTCAGTATGTAGCATTCAAAGCGCCGTCATCAATTTCCAACTTGTTCTGACATCATTTGTTGTTTTCAATCATTTACCTAATTGTTTAGAGAGCTAAATGAACGTGAAATTGAAAATCACTACAAAATGAACTGTGAAAATGTTGAAACTTGGCATGGTATCATGATTTCACCCGTATAGCATGTGCGAAAGAGTAGAGAGGGTCACGATAAAAACTGGACGCACTTCGTGTACAAATTGGACAATCTCTTTCGGAGTATCAGGGTTTCGGACGAGAACTCATCTGTTGCATGCGCACTTCAATGTTTTTTAAACTTATTTGGACTCCGGACTTCTTGTGTGTTCAGTATGCATCATTCAAAGCGACGTCATCAATTTCCAACATGTTGTGACATCATTTGTTGTTTTTTAGTCATTTACCTAATTGTTTAGAGAGCTAAATGACCGTGAAATTGAAAATCACTACAAAATGAACTGTGAAAATGTTGAAACTTGGCATGGTATCATCATTTCACCCGCATAGCATGTGCGAAAGAGTAGAGATGGTCACGACAAAAATTAGACGCACTTCGTGTACAAACTGGACAATCTCTTTCGGCGTATGAGGGTTTCGGACGAGAACTCATCTGTTACATGGGCACTTCAATGTTTTTTAAACTTATTTGTACTCCGGACTTCTTGTGTGTTCAGTATGCATGATTCAAAGCGACGTCATCAATTTCCAACATGTTCTGACATCATTTGCTGTTTTTCAGTCATTTACCTAATTGTTTAGAGAGCTAAATGACCGTGAAATTGAAAATCACTACAAAATGAACTGTGAAAATGTTGAAACTTGGCATGGTATCATCATTTCACCCGCATAGCATGTGCGAAAGAGTAGAGAGGGTCACGGCAAAAACTGGATGCACTTCATGTACAAACTGGACAATCTCTTTCGGAGTATCAAGCTTTCAGACGAGAACTCATCTCTTACATGAGCACTTCAATGTTTTTTAAACTTATTTGAACTCCGGACTTATTTTGCGTTCAGTATGCAGCATTCAAAGCGTCGTCATCAATTTCCAACATGTTCTGACATCATTTCCTGTTTTTCAGTCATTTACCTAATTGTTTAGAGAGCTAAATTACCGTGAAATTGAAAATGACGACAAAATGAACTTTGAAAATGTTGAAACTTGGCATGGAATCATCATTTAACCCACATAGCTGTGCGAAAGAGTAGACAGGGTCACGGCAAAAACTGGACGCACTTCGTGTACAAACTAGACAATCTCGTTCGGAGTATCAGGGTTTCGGACGAGAACTCATCTGTTACATGGGCACTTCAATGTTTTTTAAACTTATTTGAACTCCAGATTTCTTTTGCGTTCAGTATGCAGCATTCAAAGCGACGTCATCAATTTCCAACATGTTCTGACATCATTTGCTGTTTTCAGTCATTTACCTAATTGTTTAGAGAGCTAAATTACCGTGAAATTGAAAATCACGACAAAATGAACTGTGAAAATATTGAAACTTGGCATGATATCATCATTTTACCCGCATAGCATGTGCGAAAGAGTAGAGAGGGTCACGCCAAAAACTGGACGCACTTCGTGTACAAACTGGACAATCTCTTTCGGAGTATCAAGGTTTCGGACGAGAACTCATCTCTTATATGGGCACTTCAATGTTTTTTAAACTTATTTGAACTCCGGACTTCTTTTGCGTTCAGTATGCAGCATTCAAAGCGACGTCATCGATTTCCAACATGTTCTGACATCATTTGCTGTTTTTCGGTCATTTACCTAATTGTTTAGAGAGCTAAATGACCGTGAAATTGAAAATCACTACAAAATGAACTGTGAAAATGTTGAAACTTGGCATGGTATCATCATTTCACCCGCATAGCATATGCGAAAGAGTAGAGATGGTCACGGCAAAAATTAGACGCACCTCGTGTACAAACTGGACAATCTCTTTCGGAGTATCAGGGTTTCGGACGAGAACTCATCTGTTACATGGGCACTTCAATGTTTTTTAAACTTATTTGGACTCCGGACTTCTTGTGTGTTCAGTATGCATCATTCAAAGCGACGACATCAATTTCCAACATGTTCTGACATCATTTGCTGTTTTTCAGTCATTTACCTAATTGTTTAGAGAGCTAAATTACCGTGAAATTGAAAATCACTACAAAATGAACTGTGAAAATGTTGAAACTTGGCATGGTATCATCATTTCACCCACATAGCTGTGCGAAAGAGTAGAGAGGGTCACGGAAAAAACTGGACGCACTTCGTGTACAAACTGGACAATCTCTTTTGGAGTATCAGGGTTTCGGACGAGAACTCATCTGTTACATGGGCACTTCAATGTTTTTTAAACTTATTTGAACTCCAGACTTTTTTTGCGTTTAGTATGCAGCATTCAAAGCGACGTCATCAATTTCCAACATGTTCTGACATCATTTGCTGTTTTTCAGTCATTTACCTAATTGTTTAGAGAGCTAAATGACCGTGAAATTGAAAATCACTACAAAATGAACTGTGAAAATGTTGAAACTTGGCATGGTATCATCATTTCACCCGCATAGCGTGTGCGAAAAAGTAGAGAGGGTCAGGGCAAAAACTGGACGCACTTCGTGTACGAACTGGACAATCTCTTTCGGAGTATCAGGGTTTCGAACCAGAACTCATCTGTTACATGGGCACTTCAATGTTTTTTAAACTTATTTGAACTCCGGACTTATTTTGCGTTCAGTATGCAGCATTCAAAGCGATGTCATCAATTTCCAACATGTTCTGACATCATTTGCTGTTTTTCATTTACCTAATTGTTTAGAGAGCTAAATTACCGTGAAATTGAAAATCACGACAAAATGAACTGTGAAAATGTTGAAACTTGGCATGGTATCATCATTTCACCTGCATAGCCTGTGCGAAATAGTAGAGAGGGTGACGGCAAAAACTGGACGCACTTCATGTACAAACTGGACAATCTCTTTCGGAGTATCAGGGTTTCGGACGAGAACTCATCTGTTACATGGGCACTTCAATGTTTTTTAAACTTATTTGAACTCCAGACTTCTTTTGCGTTCAGTATGCAGCATTCAAAGCGCCGTCATCAATTTCCAACTTGTTCTGACATCATTTGTTGTTTTCAATCATTTACCTAATTGTTTAGAGAGCTAAATGAACGTGAAATTGAAAATCACTACAAAATGAACTGTGAAAATGTTGAAACTTGGCATGGTATCATCATTTCACCCACATAGCCGTGCGAAAAAGTAGAGAGGGTCAGGGCAAAAACTGGACGCACTTCGTGTACAAACTGGACAATCTCTTTCGGAGTATCAGGGTTTCGGACGAGAACTCATCTATTACACGGGCACTTCAATGTTATTTAAACTCCGGACTACTTTTGTGTTCAATATGCAGCATTCAAAGTGATGTCATCAATTTACATCATGTTCTGACATCATTTGTTGTTTTTCGGTCATTTACCTAATTGTTTAGAGAGCTAAATGACCGTGAAATTGAAAACCACTATAAAATGAACTATGAAAATGTTGACACTTGGCATGGTATCATCATTTCACCCGCATAGCATGTGCGAAAGAGTAGAGAGGGTCACGGCAAAAACTGGACACACTTCGTGTACAAACTGGACAATCTCTTTCGGAGTATCAGGGTTTCGGACGAGAACTCATTTGTTACACGGGAACTTCAATGTTTTTTAAACTTAACTGAACTCTGGACTTCTTTTGTGTTCAGTATGCAGCATTCAAAGCGACGTCATCAATTGCCGACATGTTCTGACATCATTTGTAGTTTTTCAGTCATTTACCTAATTGTTTAGAGAGCTAAATGACCGTGAAATTGAAAATCACTACAAAATGAACTGTGAAAATGTTGAAACTTGGCATGGTATCATCATTTCACCCGCATAGCATGTGCAAAAGAGCAGAGAGGGTCACGGCAAAAACTGGACACACTTCGTGTACAAACTGGACAATCTCTTTCAGAGTATCAAGGTTTCGGATGAGAACTCATCTGTTACACGGGCACTTCAATGTTTTTTAAACTTATTTCAACTCGGGACTTCTTTTGTGTTCAGTATGCAGCATTCAAAACGACGTCATCAATTTCCAACATGTTCTGACATCATTTGCTATTTTTCAGTCATTTACCTAATTCTTTAGAGAGCTAAATGACCGTGAAATTGAAAATCACTACAAAATGAACTGTGAAAATGTTGAAACTTGGCATGGTATCATCATTTCACCCGCATAGCATGTGCAAAAGAGTAGAGAGGGTCACGGCAAAAACTGGACGCACTTCGTGTACAAACTAGACAATCTCTTTTGGAGTATCAAGGTTTCGGACGGGAACTCATCTCTTACATGGGCACTTCAATGTCTTTTAAACTTATTTGAACTCCGGACTTCTTTTGCGTTCAGTATGCAGCATTCAAAGCGACGTCATCGATTTCCAACACGTTCTGACATCATTTGCTGTTTTTCGGTCATTTACCTAATTGTTTAGAGAGCTAAATGACCGTGAAATTGACAATCACTACAAAATGAACTGTGAAAATGTTGAAACTTGGCATGGTATCATCATTTCACCCGCATAGCATGTGCGAAAGAGTAGAGAGGGTCGCGGCAAAAACTATAAAAAACTATATAAAAAATTAGTCTAAAATAAATAGAAGAAAATAAATAATGCAGAAAAGAAAAAACTGTAAAAAAATTGTTGGGGCGCTGCCCAGTGGGCCTGCCAGACCTAGGGCGTGCAAATTCAGGCCCGGAAGGTCCGGCAGGCTCACAGGGCAGCGCGGCATAGTTAGGCCCAGATGCCTGCTATATAGAGGAGTTCGAAGGACCAGCCACGGCTGGGTTTATAAACTAGTGCGGTTGCCCTTCGCCCGACGAGGTGGGACTAAACTTTGTGCACCATGGGTGGCAGCGCACAACCTTTAGTACCGGTTGGTGGCTCCAACCGGTACTAATGATTGGGCCTTTAGTACCGGTTCGTGGCTCGAACCGGTACTGAAGGGGCCGTTTCCCGCCCCTTGGCCTGGCAAAAGTTGGCCTTTAGTACCGGTTGGTGGCTCCAACCGGTACTAAAGGCCCCTCCTATATATATGGCACTTCAAAAAATTCAGTTTCTCATCTGCTTCTTCTCCTCTGTCCCGTCGCCCGCCGCCCCCGTCGCCGTCCCGTCCCCGTCCCCGTCGTGGCCGCTCCGGCCGTCCCTGTCCCCGTCGCCGCGCCCCGCCCCGTCGTCCCGTCGTCCCCGCCCGACCCGTCCCCGTCCCCGTTGTCGCCGCCCCGTCCCCATCCCCGTCGTCGCCATCCCCGTCGTCACCATCCCCGTCGCCGTCCTCGTCGCCGCCCCTGTCGCCTCACCTCGCCGGTGAGATCCTGCCCCCGCCGCCATGTCCACACACACACACATTGTTTTTTTAGTTTTTTAGTTATAAATTTTAGTTTATTTTTAGTAATTTATTAGTTGAATTAGTTGAATTAATAGAACTAGTTATTTTTAGTAAGAAAATTTAGGTATATGAGATTTGATGATCTAATCAAAATATTACTATATAGAACTACCTACTTTATTTTAGTAAGAAATTAATAGAACTAATTTATTTTTAGCAAATGCTTAGTTGAATTAATAGAACTAGTTTATTTAGTTGAATTAGTAAAACTAGTAAGTGTTTAATGTTTCACCTATATATGAACATATATTAGATACTATTGTCAAATGTTAGATGAATTAGATATAAATTATATGTTAGATATATATTTAATTTAGTTATATGAGATTTCATTATCTAATTAACATTTTATTATATAGAACTAGCTACCTTATTTTTAGTAAGAAAATTAATAGAACTAGTTTAGTTGAATTAGTTGAATTAGTTAGTTGAATTAGTTGAGCTACTTTATTTAGGTATATTTTTCGTAAGTGCTTAGTTGAATTAGTTGAATTAATTAGTTGAACTAGTTGAATTAACAGAATTAGTTGAATTAATAGAACTAATAAGCGTTTAATGTTTCACCTATGAACATAGGAATGTCGTATGACGACGAACACGATTTCATTATGTGCGAATACTGCGAAGACCAGCGCGGCCTGTGCGGCAGAAATTTTCTAGTTGATGATTGACGCTTCAGCATCAAGCTGGATGAGAACTTCGAAGTGGATACAGTAAGTCACAACGACAAGTCTTTTTTCGTAATTAAGCATGACTTATGCTTCATTTGTTTCAACTTTTAATTTTAATTTTTCACTATTCTACTAGCGTATCCCCTGCCATGCAAGAATTATTGTCTTGGATAAGATAAGTTTCAGTCCTAACGAAACTATGGAGGTAAAAAGAGTTTACTTGAAGACCGAGCATGGTTATACCTTCAACGTCAAATTATACAATGCAGACACATACACCTATTTTGGATGCAAAACTTGACAAGCACTGTGCAAGGCTTATGCATTTCAGCCTGATATGGTTATCACCTTTGATATTCGTCCGGAAGATGATATTATAGGTAATAGAGACATCTGGGTCGATGTGCAGACGCCTCCAGTTCTACCATTATGTGAGTTTCTCAACCATATTTATGTCTTCGATATGAGATTATTTGAACCAGTTGAATAATTAATAGATCTCAATTTATATTGACAGCTTACTTCCAATCAAGCAAACATGTCCGGCGCTTGGTAGACAGGACCGTCCACTGTCCTGGGGCTGAACTAAACTGCGAGAAGACAAGTCATTATGTTTCATGGCTTGAGGATCTTGATGCTGTCAAGACAAATTTTTTTCCTGCACTTAGAAATGTTAGTACTCAAAACGTGCGACCAATAGTGTTCATACTGAACTACGGTCACATATATTTAGGAAAGATGGTAAGATTTCTACTATTTCTCCTCAGTGCATCTTTTGCATACATTATTTTTTTAAGCTAAACTTCATTGCTAAGTATGTTACTATACGATGTTCTTCAACAGGGACTCCCGATGAATGTTGTGCCTGATTGGATCGAGACTAAAGGTACCATGAATATTGTTAGCTTACGGCCAAGATATCCTACAATGCACTTTAGTGCATTCAGGATTTCTAATAGCGAGGAATGCTTAATAGTAAAAGACTGAAGCAAAATTATGAACGATCACAGAAAGTATTAGGGGGCAGCAATCAGAAGCGCAACCCACGATTAGGAGAAAGGTTCATTTGCATGCTCCAATATGATGAATCAGAAAAGCTATACATGTTCTATGCTATTTTACCTGAGAGAGAGCAGCAGGAGTGATTAATTAGCTAGTTCATGCTTCTAGTACTTGTCCTCTCATGTCCGTGTTCTTCATCGTGAACTTAATCTCAAAGAGTGATTTGCTTTTGTGGTGTTATGAACGCTTATAATATCATTACCATGTTGAACTCGATGATATCTTTGCTATGAAAACTGTTGTTGGTGATGATATATATGATGCAAGAGTTTTTATATTAATATGATGATGATTATGAGTTATTATATCATTTATGAAAGAAACTGCATATTAGTTTCAACTGGATGGATTCTAGCTAAGTAATCAAGTATATGTCATATCCATATTACCTCGATCACTTAATTAGGTGATCAAGTATATATAATATGGATATGACATATACTTGATGACTTAGCTAGGATCCACGTGCATCCAGTCAAACTAATCTGCGGTACATTCACCTAATGATTTAACAACTTATTATAATGTAAAACAATCACTAAATTAAATTGAAAACACAAAATTAAAGTAAAAATAAAAAATAAAACCAAAACACACCCAAACATTTAGTACCGGTTGGTGTTACCAACTGGTACTAATGTCCTACGCGCCCACGGAGCTGACTCGTGCCACGTGGTTGCCCTTTAGCACCGGTTCGTGCTGAACCGGTACTAAAGGAGGGGGGGGGGCTTTAGTGTCCACACTTTAGTGCTGGTTACCGAACCGGCACTAAAGGGCCTTATGAACCGGTGCTATTGCCCGGTTCTGCACTAGTGTTTGACCATCGTTTTGGTTAGAATTTTACGTGATTGTTTCGGCAGATGAGACAGTGGTTGATTCATATTGATCGCCCTTATTTTGAGATATTGCAGAGTCATCGAGCACATGTAGCGCCAGTTCTTTCTCCGAAAGGAATCATGCAAATTTGTGGACGGACGAGTTATCTGACAGGGAAACCTGCTTCACAGGTACATCCCTCATTGATCTTTCTATTTGTTTTGTTGCGTTATTATTTCGTTTCTTTGTACTTAAAGCTAGAGCTGTTAAAATAATATACATGTACGATTGACCAGGTGTTGAGAGGCATTAAATTTCTTTTTACTTACTGCCTCAAGATCTTGCTGTTTACGCTCTTTGTCGGTGGGAAAATTGGCAGTCATGTAACCTTGAATTTTCTCAAGTTGTCCCTTTCACAATGTAATTCTGCTATCATGTTCTCCATGCCAAACGAATCAAAGTAGAATAATACAGTGGCTCGTAATGATAAAATGGTGCTTCGGAATGGATGACATGCATTTCTACATATGTTTCTTACCTACTGTCCAGACGCTTGTCTATCTACCATCCTGATTTTAGTAATTTATGGTATCTCGCTAGGTTCTCTCAAGCAACGAGTCATGCTGGATGTTCGAGAATATGGAAGGCTTCCATCACGGACCAAATTCTGTTGCTGAACTTTCTTATTGGCATCATAGCAGCTATCTCCAAGATCATTCGATGGTAATAAAATCTTCATCAAAACCATGTCTTTTAAATCCCATCCTTGTTACCCTGGGCAACTATGTCGTCATTCAAGATTGGTACATGCTTTATATATCTGGGCAACTATTTCATTCTTTATTGGGACATGCTTTATCTATCTGGGGAACTATGCCATTCTTGTTACCCTGCAACTGCAATGTTCAAATTCAAATTACATAATGGCAACTCTGTTGTTAATACTGGGTAATTTTATGATCTAGTTATAAGTCATAATAACTACCCAATAACTTTGGTTTTGTAAAGATCTCTGGAAGTTTGCTGCATTATTGGCTTACAGTGCCCTACTGCCCTTGCAGTCATGTGTTAGGTCAGCATCATGTGAAGAACATTTGACGCATAATTTATTTTATATTTCTCACCTTGTCAATAGCAAACAATTGGGTAACTTAGTGGCATTGAATAACAAATTAGTAGCACATGCTAAATTTTGTTGTTCTTTCGTGGATCAAGTTAAACAGAAAACTTGACATGTCGTGCTACAAGATCCTTTTTATATTACTACACTTACACATATCCCTCAACTGTTGCGTGTATAATACTTGTGAACTTGTTTCTTGATATCATTAGTCTACAATATGAATGAGTATCCGAGCACTGCCTACAATAGTAATGTTGTTTTCCCCTTTTTTAATCTTTGATTAGAGAGTGCATTCAGGCTTTATGATTAGAACATGCAAATGTTTTTCCTGTGATTATATGAACCTTTAGCTAAGATGGTTCTCTTATTAAACTCGGCAGACCAGCTAATTGTTAATGCTCTAAAAAGAGTGTAAGTATCCGTCTTACAACGAATCTTACTTTCGCCCTTTCGTCCGTCGTCCCTCTCGTTTGTGGTTTTCCTGTGTCCTGAATCATTTTCCCCTCTGATCCATTTTATGCGAAATAAATGATATTCGAGAATGAGAAGAGAGCTGACACTACATGTGCTTGAAAAGATTGAGAACCTCTACTATACCATATGTGCTCATACCAGTTTATTATTACATTGACACCTTCTTGTTTATATGTAATTATCATAAAACTAGCTGGACCAATGTAGTATTGTTTTGACAGGATGAATCATAGCAGAAGGAGTGGCTTAAGACCAGTCATTTTTATACAATTCATTTCAGTTACAGAAGCATAGAAGCTAAGAATTACAGCCCTTTCTTGTACTGTGGACGAAGATTCTACCAAAAATAGCACATAACCAAGAAATATTAGCATTAACTCAGGACGCGGATTTGGTGAACATGGGTGCGCGCGCACCCTTTATGAATAGACAATTCAAAAAAATGCTAGCAAAAATCAAAAAAATCTGAATTTATTTTTTTAATATACATAGTCAACCGGTATACTCGCATATGAAGTTTCACGAAGAAATCACATCCGTGATAATCTTGGCAAAAATGACAAAATCGAAGGTAATCGAAGCTATATTAAAAAACAATGTTTAATGAATAGTATGGTCGCATTTGTATTTTCTTCACTAAGAATACCACAGGTGTAAATACATCATGAAACTTCACACGTGAGTAGAATGATCGTCTAAGGTTCATACGGCAAAATTTCAGAATTTTTTAAATTTTTCTATTATTTTTTATGAATTTACTATTCATGTGGGTGCGCGCGCACCCATGTTCACCTTTGTACTCTTAATGCAGCTATTTTCATGAAAAACAATACTACCATTAATTGAACTGAAGGTGCAAGGTGCGGGCGTCCATCAGGATATTTCCAGTAGCCCCACATCCGAAGAAGCTGAAGTGGGTGGTGCATGACTCAAGATGCATGACAGGGTACGAAGGGTGCTACAAGCTAGACAAGGGACCCGAATATGTTGGTAGCAGAAAAAGTGCAAATATGCACTTGAAGGCAACCTTCAGGTTTAGTAGGGGGAAACAATTTTGTAGAATGTCTTGTTGTTTGATGTGATATATGGCGAAGAGTTTAGGAGTCCACTAATATGTGCCAATTCTAATTCTAATAGCAAACAAGGCGTGAAGTATAGGAGAAGCTTCACCGTTTGAGCACCAAAGATATGTCATTGACTACATTGTTTATCAAGCTGCTTAGAAGAGACATGAGAAAAAGTATTATCATTTGTAAATACTATTTTCGAGTGGGATAAGCAGCAGTAGCAAGATAAATAACAATATAACGTTTAGTTTGATTTTTAATTTAGCTGAGTTTTTTATAGGGCTGACATTTATTTGGATATGATTTAACTGTTAATTAGATTTTTGACTTCAAACCTTTTGGTATAATTCACTCATTTTATTTCGAAGTTAATAACTATGGATCATGCTTTGGCCTGTAATTTCTAATCAGTATTTCCTAAATTATGATGTAGGTGTGCCATACAGCTGATTTTTGGTGCTTACGAAATGTGCAATGCATGTACCATGAAGGGGGCACTTAGTTTGATTTGCTCGCCTATACTTACGCCCCCCCCCCCCCCCCCCCCCCCCAAAAAAAAACCCCAAATCCATAATTTAAGCTGTAATCGGATTTTCTAAATTCATAGTTGACTACTACACATTGCTATTTGGATAATTATATGGTAAATCATTAATTTGACAGTAAATAATGCCTTGTAGTTTTGAAAGGAGGCAGTATTTATTTTCCACTACTTTTTTGTGCTTCGATAAATGTTATCTTTGTTGCAGTCGAATAACACAAATATTGACATTGTCATCCTTCACTATTTGTAGTAATAAATATAATATGTGTCATCTCTCATCGGCTCATCCACCGAGACATTGTCATCCTTCATTAGTTGAAATAAGTTTTTTTAGGGAAATTAGGCTGAAATAAGTTTCTTTAGCATCATTAGGCTGGCTGTTTTTAGTAGTCATTAGGCTGAAATAAGTTGTTTTTTTAGGGATGGCTTAATTTTTAATTTATTTTTTGAGAAAGAGGGATGGCAGAAATAAGTGACTCGGAAGTCTCATGGGCGTGCAAGCAAACGTGTGTCGGGCTTTGGCCCAACATCCTTATCTTCTATATCTAAATAGCTAGCCCCCACTATACTATTTCTCTGAACATGCAAGTATGTCACCTCATCATTCAACATGCATGGAGAAAGGTGCACCACGACATGCAATCATGCATAATATGGAGCCACCTCATCATGCAAACATGCATGAGAATTTACATTCTATTATGATATTTACATTATACAATAATCAAACACCACAAATCATATTTATTTTCAGTTTTAGTTCTCATATTATTACTCTAAATATTCATGTTTCATACAACCAATTTTAATTGAATATATTACAAAACATTCCCGCAACAACGTTTGGGGTATCACCTAGTATACAAAGTAGAGCGTACCATCGGCCACAGTCTACTCCACTGAATCCCCAAACCCTCGCCGGCTCATCCACCGGCGCCGCCGTCTGACCATGGCCGACCCGAGGCCATTCACCAACGTGGATCCGGCGACGGCGGATGCAGCGCGGCGGAGGGGTCGTGACCCTCATGAGCTGGATGCGGCCACGGAGGAGATGCTGACGTACATCTACTCCCTCCTCCCCCGCCGGCCGGTCAGCAGCAAGGGGCGGCTCACCGCTTTCGTCGCCGCCTCCGACGGTGTCAACCGCATCAGCCTCCTCCCCGACGAGCTCCTCCGCACCATCGTCTACCGCCTGCCCGCCAAGGACGCCGCACGCACCACCGTGCTCTCCTCCCATTGGCGCACGCTCTGGCTCTCCACGCCCCTCGTCCTCAGCGACACCCACCTCCTCCGCAAGGGCCACCGCTAGCCACCCACGCCCGCCGACTCGCCGGTCGTCACCGCCTCCATCTCCCACATCCTCGAATCGCACCCGGGGCCCTTCCACTGCGTCCACCTCGTGTGCAGCCACATGAGCGCCTACCGCGCCCAGCTCGCTCTGGCTCCAGCTCCTCACCGCCAAGGCCGTCCAAGATCTCGTCCTCGTAAACCGCCCGTGGCCGCGCGCCATGCCCCTCCCTGCCACGCTCTTCAGCATCACCACCCTCACCCGCCTCTACCTCGGCGTCTGGAAGTTACCGGACCCTACCGGCCTGCGTGGCACGTCCTTTCCCCACCTCCGTGAGCTCGGCATCTGCTGCGTTCTCATGAGGAGCCCCGTCTTGGAGATCCTCAACATCCAGGGATACATGGAAGCGCCGTGTCTCCGTCTTGCCAGTCAGAGTCTACGGTGCGTGCAAATCGGCGGCTCGAATACGGAGCACATCACGGTTGTGGATGCTCCACGCCTCGAGCGGCTCATCTTGAATGGCCCTTGGAACTTTGACAGGCTGCTGTGTACCAGCATCAGGATTGGCCACGCCCCCAAGCTGCACACATTCGGATTTTTGGACCCAAAAAACATGTTTTGGAAATTCGAGACACTATGATCATGGTACACCCCCTTCTCTTGTCCAAGTTGTAATTTTATCAAATGTATATGACAGATGGGGAGGTACAAGGCTCATTTTGTAACCTTCATTCCTCAATTGGGTAAATTTCAGGCTGGGATAAAGGTGAGCAGAAGGGCCATGGTCACAAGCGTCAAAATTCTGAATTTACATGTGCGTTTCGGGGTTCTCAGTGAAATTAAGGGCCTGTTCGGATCTCCTCCAACTTCACAGAACTTCCCAAATCTAGCTTCTCTTCTTGGCTTCTCACTCCACCGAGCGATCTCGTTTCGTTCGGCAACTAAATCAGCTTCCCATCGCGATTTTGGGCTGGGAGAAGTTGATGGGCTGTCTAGGACCATATTGGGTCGACTGGAACAACCCCAATACGGCTGTCGAGGGGACCATATTGTACCTGGAAGGCTTATTACTGACAACATTATATGTGCCTATGAGTGTCTGCATTTCATCAAGTGTAATAGATCAAAAACTTCCGGACTTTGTGCCTTGAAGCTGGATATGATGAGGGCCTACGACAAGCTTGAGTGGGATTATTTACAGGCGATCATGGTGAAACTGGGTTTTGCCCCAGCTTGGGTTGATGTGGTGATGTCTATGGTCAGGTCCGTATCTTTTTCGGTCTTATTCAATGGAGAGAAGCTGGAACAGTTCAAACCTACAAGAGGTATACGACAGGGAGATACCATCTCCCCCTATCTATTCTTGCTAGCAGCAGAGGGCCTTTCATGCCTTTTAAAATCTAATTCTCAGTCATCAATGCTTAGTGGCGTCAAGGTGGCACCGACAGCTCCTGCTGTTAACCACCTTTTGTTTGCGGATGACAACCTGCTGCTTTTTAAGTCTAGTGTGGAGGGTGCAACCAGGGTTTCAAACTTGTTGGATATTTATTGTGGAGCGTCGGGACAGAAGGTAAACAATGAAAAATCATCTATTTTCTTCAGCAAGGGGTGCCCTGTCTTTGAGAGACAGGAAGTAAAGGATGTCCTTAATGTGCAAAACGAAACCTTGAGTGAAAGGTATCTAGGGATGCCGACGGAGGTTGGTCAGTCAAAGAATGGCACTTTCAAATACCTTCGTGATAGGGTATGGGAAAGGATCAAGGGATGGATGGAGAAGCTCTTGTTTGCCTCTGGGAAGGAGGTTTTGATTAAATCAGTAGCACAAGCTATTCCGGTATTTTCAATGTCTTGCTTTAGATTGCCAAGGGGTCTTTGTGAGAGCATAACTTCTCTCATTCGTCAATTCTGGTGGGGCAGCAAACGTGGAAAAAGAAAACCGTGTTGGGTATCTTGGGATATTATGACTAATCCTAAAAACTTGGGTGGTCTAGGCTTTAGGGACATGGAACTTCTCAACCTAGCCCTGTTATCTCGGCAAGCTTGGCGGCTACTTCAAAACCCAGAGTCCTTGAGTGCGCGTATACTGAAGGCAATCTACTTCCCGAACACCACTATTGTTGAAGCTGAACTTGGATCATCACCATCGCAGATTTGGAGTTCTATTGTGGACGGGCGGGACACCATGTTGAACGGAATTATTCGGAGGATAGGAGACGGAACCACAACACATATTTGGGAGCATAATTGGCTGCCCAGGGACGGGCTGATGAGGTCTCTTTCTTCAAGGGTTGTTAACCCTCCGCAACTTGTTTCACAACTTATCAACGCCACCACGACTTCATGGAGAGAAGATCTAGTGCGGGATGTGTTCGTGCCACTGGATGCTGAAACAATCCTCAAGATCCCTCTATGCACGAGTCAGGTTGGTGATTTTTGGGCATGGTCAGAGGATCCTTGAGGCCGGTTCTCTGTTTCTTCGGCATACAGGATGATCTCACGCATCAAGGCGAGCAGAGAGGCATGGTTGGAGGAGGGGCATAATGCTTCTAACACTGCCATCAAGAAGAAGGGATGGTACTCAATGTGGTCTATGCAAGTTCCATGGCTCAAGACTCGCTGCCGACGGGTGACGTCCTACATCACCGTAATATGGCGTCTACTCATGTGTGCGCACTGTGCGGAGTTGAAGATAATTGGAGACACTCGTTGCTTGAGTGCAACATGGCGAGAAGTGTGTGGGCCTTAAGCAAAGAGGAGCTGGTTCAACACATGTGTAACGCCCCGGACACACCCGCCGGTGGTCGTTACTTCTGGCGGGATCTAGACTGCCCCCACAGATCAATACTAGTCTTTTCTGTGCACTTTGTCCTCACTCATGCGCACCCGGGAGCAACTTCCCGGTCAGTCACCCATCCCGACACTACTCCAAGCTGAGCACGCTTAACTTTGGAGTTCTGTCCAAATGGGCCCCCGGAAAAGAAGGACTTCCTTATTGATATGAGTAGTCTATCATCCCTAATGAGCCAGGCCATCACATACACCCCCACTCAGAGGAACCGACGTCCTCGTCGGGCCACAGGAACGTTCCCTCTTGGCACATACGTCTGTGCTTCCACTCTAGTACATGTGCCATGCCGTGTGCCACGACGGGTCACAAATGTCATGAACAACATGACCACGCACCTATCCGCAACCATCCGTCTAACAGCGAGGGTCGGCTCTGATACCAACTTGTAACGCCCCGGACACACCCGCCGGTGGTCATTACTCCTGGCGGGATCTAGACTGGCCCCACAGATCAATACTAGTCTTTTCTGTGCACTTTGTCCTCACTCATGCGCACCCGGGAGCAACTTCCTGGTCGGTCACCCATCCTGACACTACTCCAAGCTAAGCACGCTTAACTTTGGAGTTCTGTCCAAATGGGCTCCCGGAAAAGAAGGACTTCCTTATTGATATGAGTAGTCTATCATCCCTAATGAGCCAGGCCATCACAACATGTGCGCGAATAGAGATGGCAACATGAAGAGCTGGCTTTTTACTATGAGTGAATCACTACCAGCCGAAGACTTCTCGGAACTGATAGTCACCATGTGGGTGATCTGGCGTGCACATCGCAAGGTAATCCACAAGGGAATCTTCCAAACACCTTTTGCGGCTCATAGCTTTATCACAACTTACCTCTCTGAACTACAAGCGTTGAAGAAGCCTGTACTAAGACCGGCACCTCAGGAGGCACGACCTAATTCCTGGATCCCTCCGACGACTGGACATGTGAAGATCCGACCTAATTCCTGGATCCCTCCGACGACTGGACATGTGAAGATCAATGTCGACGCAGCTACTCCTAGAGTGGGAGGTTTTGGGGCTGTGAGCGCTGTTGCGCGTAACTTAGAAGGCATCTTTCAGGGAGCTTATGTAGTAATTTTCAGAAATATTGATGATCCCGAAGTTCTGGAAACTCTAGCGATCAAAGAGGCGTTAGCACTGGCTAATGACCTGTACATTCAGCAAGTTCATGTGGCATCCGATTGCAAGTAGGCCGTCGAAGCCATCAAGGGAGGAACTGCCTCATCTTATGCGGCAATTGTGCTGGAAATTAAGGCAGAAGCTACTTCTTTAGTTTCCTATTCTTTTAGCCATGAATTTAGAACCTCGAATGTCGAGGCTCACAAACTAGCAAAGCATGCGTTAACGCTTGGGGTTGGCCGCCATGTATGGTTAGATTACCCTGGGGATCTTTTGTTCATCCATGTAAACTGTGTGACGGGTGAATAAAGCTTTGTTGGTTTGCCTTAAAAAAATTTCCTAGCGATGCGTGGCTATCGAGGGCTGAATCGTTTCTTTTGCGTGGCTCAACGAACCGTTATCTTTGGCGGTGGCATTTCAGCTGTAATATAGGGGAACTCCAGATTCTGGTTTCTGTGGAGCTGGGTCTTGCTCACTCCAGATTTTTACACTACAATCGATCGTTACTTCTCGAAGCCAGCTTCTCGGAGATATTTCGTTCGGCTAGGCTCTGCTCCGCTCCAGAATTTGGTGAAGCGTGGAGCGGGAGGAGATCAGAACAGGCCCTAAGATAGTGCCAACATTCCTCAGATGCTTTCCCAACATCGAGAGACTCCATATTACGGTATTTGGCATTAACTCATATTCTGCTTACGTTCTTACCATTTTCTTGTCTCTAAAATGTAGCAAGTGCCTGTTGTGTGGCTCACGTCTGGAATTCAGTATTACAGAGCTTATCTGGCAAAACGTGTTTAAGATGTCCACTGTGGGCTGAGCTTTGCAGCTCCATATTTTGATTCATTATTTGTTACACATGAATTATAATCATGAGAGGCTGTATAGTGCGGACATCGTGCCAGTTCCTGTTTTTTTCTCTGCTAGTTTGGTAATTGACGCTCTCTGCTAGTTTCATTCATGGAATTATAGTCTGGGTGCTTCTTCTACATATCATATAACACACCGGGAAATATCCAATGGTTCTTGGGGACATCTGTCCCTGAAATCTCACCGGTCATCCACATTGGCCTATTAGTATATTGCATGGTCTCGTTTTGTATTACACCTTTATCTGTACCAGCAGCTCTTTGTATTTGATTCCGTAGGGCCTGTTCCTCCTGCTGTCCCACTCGCATTGAACCAGCTACTTCCTCCGCACCCACCTCTCACTTGCATACTGTTCATGTCGGAGGACAGCAGTAAACAAAGCGCGTCTGCTCCCTTGACTGTGGACTGTTCATATGCTTTTGGGATGATTGTTTTTCTTTATTTGTACTTTTACCACGTCAATGATACAGTGACATAGTAGATTAGTGGGATTAGTAGTTTATGTAGTGCCTAATTGCTCGTCAGGCTAAAGGATTAATGGATATGATTAATTGAGACATGATTTACTGCTCATGTCCAGAGGAGAGACAAATAATTTCCATCGCTGCACTTACCTACCCAGCAGAACAAAACACAGCCTCCCCGCACTGCTCCAGTAAGAACCCTAAATTTCTCCTCACCCTCGCTACCTCTCTCTTCACCGTCCCCAATTTGCAGCATCTGACACCTTCTTCATATGCTCGAGCGCTCCTGCAAGACTACGTCCCCGTGTCAGGTCAATATAAACCTCACTCATTGTTCCCATAGTTTTTGTACTCCTAAAACAAGTCAACACAAAAACTATATATTTTATCGATTATAAGTTTATGTAATAGTTCCCATAGTTTTTGTACTCCTAAAACAAGTCCAGACAAGAAACAGTTTCATTTAACAGATCACCCCCCTCCACCTCATTTTTTTGAGTGTAACGCAGAACCTTGACAGTGCCAATTGTCAACATCAATTTCTCCACTGATTTATCTGTCTGAATAAGTTTTTTCTTCCTTTCTTCAGTGAGGCAATTTTCATTCATCAGTTCTCCATGTAACTTCATTGATCTTTCAATCCTACATTTTGACTGGTGTGCAAGTTCTTCAAATATCAAATCGGCATGCATTATCACCATCATATAAGAACTCCTGTTGATACTGCTTTTCTTTTCCCCAAGACCCAGTGCAATTGAAAGGTAAAGCATTGCAAATGCTCTCCGTGTTCTGGCAGCATCATCATCTTTTAACTTCAAGACCTTCTTAGTTTCTTCCAATAGCAGGGCAGCAAGTTCAGAAACAATTATTTCTTCAGATACATCAGGTAGTTTCAGTATGCTTCAGTCTTTATTTCACTAGCCATTGGAACACCTTCAGAAACTGGAATAGTTAATGACCCACCCATCCTGTTTCCAATGATGTTAGCACAGCTGCAGCCCATGTAGTATGAACTATGTCACAATCAGCCACGCCAATTCTCAGAGAACGGTCCTCAGGCATGACATTCAGCATCAACTAAGCTGAATGATTTAGGTCAGTGTGCACTAGCTTGTTAACCCAGTCTATTCCTTCAAGTCCTATCTTTCTTATTAAGAGTTTAAGACATGTTGCTCTATAGGAAGTGCATGATACAATTTGTGCAGATCCAATGGCCTGTATCTGATTTGTTCTTTACCTCTGTTACCAGTTCCACAGCAGGCTGCTTTACTGCTTGCAGACTCTTCTAGTGGGCAAGAATCCTTAACAAGATCTATCGGGTGACAACTACTCAACCCATCCCCAGTGATCAAAGCTCTCTTATCGGGCTCCTCTGCAGATCTAGGAGGCTCTACCACATCCTGGTAATTTTTTCAACATGTTACTCAAGAAACCGAGCTATGTTTGTAATCATGTCTAATGGCCAAATCAACAAGAAAGAAATTTCTGACCTTTGATGCAGACAGTTCCGCCATTGCATCCAGCACCTTGAGCTTCCTTCTTCTTCCTTAGTCACAGAGTGGCTGTTTGCTTAACTTGGGAGGAGGACTCTGTTCAGAATAATGGATGGACTCAATGCTCGCTGTAGCTTTACCCCAGCAATTCCACCGACGCTCCATAAATGATGACCAACCAACCACCAGAATTTACTATCCTTTCATTTTATTACTGACCCAACTAAACACTGGGGGGGTTATCCTTTTAATAGTAAATATAGTGATTACATATACACGTTAACAGCATGTGTGCAAGAGAGGTCTTGTTTCTATTATTTTCCACAAAAATATTTAAAAAAAATTTCCATCACGACATCATGTTATTACATGTATCATTTTTGGAAAGTTCCAGTCCTTTGGATGTTTAAAATAACACAATTTCCCAAAGGATTTACCTTTCTGAAACGCAGGCAGAAACATGACACTACCCCAAACTGACTTTTTCCTGACGGCCAAAATCCCTCAGGAATCAACAGTTTTCGTCAGGAATGAACCCCTGCCGTCAGGAATTTCCCGTCAGAAACGGCTTGTCAGGAAAGAGGATTGTTCCTGACGGTCCCCGTCACGAATAGTGTTCCTGACGGCAATTCCTGAGGGGAGCCCCTCCCCTCCCAAACTCAAATTCCTGACGGCCCCACCGTCAGGAGATACCGTCAGGAACATCTTCCGTGGCTCTCAGGACCATACCTTCAGGAATGAGCTCAACATATATCCATGACGGCTAGCTTCGTCAGGAAAGTATGAAAACAGTCGTCAGGAATCAACCAAGACAAACCAAAAATATTATTGGAAAACAGTATATATTCACAGCCACATGCAAATCTTTTGACAATCATGCGTACACAAAGGTCACACGACCCGGTTTAAAATCACAACCAATTCCTAGGTCACAATGTACCCATCCAATTTATTTAAATCTCATTGTTCACAAGATCCACACATTCATATCCAAGTCATGATTCATGGAAGCTCGACTTGACAGGAGGTGTCACCAAGTCCGAAACACGCATACTAGTTGATTCCTAAATTGCCAGGAGAAGCAATTGACAAAGAAAGCCTAACTGCACTGCAGTTCACAATATTAACTAGTTATACTACTGGAATTCCTAAATGTTTGTCCTGTGTTGGAATAGAACTATGCTCATCCGCATGAGTAGCATGAGGATTATCTTCATCATGGGAACATTCTGCCAACGGAGTATCAGCATTCACTTGGGCTTGGAAGGTTCCATTCACCTATACAACAGAAAAATATAGGATATTTCAATGAACAACGGTGAAAGGCAAAACTGTCATACATACAGGTTTTCAAACCAAAAGGTAAGCTCCAGCTCATGACACACTTGTTGCTAGCCACCAAGCAAGTGAAGAAGACTTCTCTTATTGCCAAGTACAGGCTGCAATTATTTAAAATGTAACCGGAACATAATGAACAAAAGAAAAGAAAAGGGAAGAAAAAATAAATGGTTGCAATCCAATGACCTATATCCATAGTATTCATGGCAAATGAAATTTTGTGATGACCAACCCCCTTCACAACTTTACGTGATAGCAAACAAAATCATCACTTCATAGGAAAAATCTAAGTATGCGGAACACTAAACTGCATGTACAGAACTAGCACTACATGTAGAAAACTAGCAGTAAGCAGCATATTTATAGCTTTGCGATGCAAGTTCCGAACATCAGCAGTTTAGCATCACTAAAAGAACTTGCTGTATTTCAAGTAAGGACGGAACATGGGCATGAGCTAAAACAGTTGGAGAGCCTAAACAAGCTGCAAGGCAATCCGAAAATTCATCATCTTGAAAATGTTAAAAACAAGGAGGCGGGCGATGTAAAGCTAGCTGATAAGAAAGGACTAATATGACTAGAACTGTCCTGGGGTGGTTCCTTACAGACTTACTCACCAGAAGTTCAAGTGGAGGTGCTTGAGGGCCTTCGCCCACCCAAGGGTCTGGTGAGGAGAACGGTGGCCCCAAGTATCTACAACGACTTCTACTCAGAAGCTGTATTTGTGAAGAAAATTAGAATAACTGGGGACATACTCATAAATGCAAGTTTAGAGGTATATACATCGTGTAGTATAAGTGTTATTGGAGTAGCAGGGTGAAGCTAATGCAATGACAACCTTTTGCTATTCTACTTCTATGTTTGTGTACACAAGTTCAAGAGAAATGCAAAGGATGCCATCATTATAATTCAACTGTACTGATCATGGAACAAACAATTTATTGAAAAACAAAAATGTTACATTTTAGATTAACATTTTTCGTAGTTTTGAATAAAGAGCAAAGGTGCAGGAACTTACAAGACACTTTTGAACATTATATTATTGATGGGGCCACAATCTCCACTCTCAACCACATTTGCAAACTTCCAACTTCATGAACTTGCAAGTGTTCATCTTTGTTGCTGCCATAGGCCATTCTTCTTTTCCTACATAAGAGAAGATGCTCTTCTAACAAACAACCAACACTCAAAACTTGGACAAAACTCGATATAGAATAAAACGGCAGTAGGTGAGGTTCAGAACGAGTTCATGCTGGAACACAATCAACAGGACACTAACATTTTCTCTTAAGTTGAACAAGAAATTTAAATCTAACAGAGCATCGGATCTTCAGTCATGCAAAGGAGCAAATAATTGAAATACTAAGGTGATAAAACTAGAACTAGATCATCTCAATTGGAAGCATAAAGGAACAGACATCACACTAACTGAACAAGCAAGGGGTTCAAGAAATCAGCGAGGGAAGAGGTGAGATAATGGAGTACAGAACATAAATTTGGCTTCTGGAGCTTGGTGTTGCAGCAGTCTAAGACGTGGCTTTGAAGATGGAGAAGAACAGGAACATGTAGATGCAAGAGACGATTAGCAGCAGGTGTTGACATAGTTCAGCAGCAAGCTGTCGTTGGGGAAGAGCAGCGTCGTCATTGGAGAGGAGGTAAAAGTTTAAATTGTGCTGCAAAAAGGCTCTAAATGCTAAATGAATAAATGTTCTATCAATTATCTACAAGGAAAGAAAACATGTACGAGAACAAATAATCATTCTCAGGTGGTTAGTCAAAATATACATGAAAGACATCTTCTATTCTGTTCTCAGGTGGTTAGGGATAGCAATATATGGACAAGGATGCCGCCAAACACACCAAGCATGATTTATTGAACATGTGCCCATATGGTTACCCACAGAAGAGTTGACACATGATAACAATATATGGACAAATAAAGCATTTTGTACCTTGCTGCTTACAAGGAGCAATCCCTCCCCGTGGTCATCCTTCCATAGTTACTTGACCTCCAAAAAGATAGATCCATAGTTACTTGACCTCCAAAAAGTAATATCTGAGAACACAAATTACATTAGTGATCCATAATCCACCACATTATATAGAAGCATAATTTCTAACTCATTCTGCAGGGCCATACATCTTTCCCTACGTAAGGGAACATGTTTTTTCAACAAACTACCCATACTGGGAGGTCAAATGAAACTGAATGCAACTTACCAACACGCTTTTGGTCTGAATAAATGATAATGAGCCACTGCAGAAACATAGCGAATTTATCACAAGTACTACAAGATTACTCAATCAACATCGTTTAAGTACAAAATGAAATTGTTAACTAAAAAGGCAAAATGTACCACTGTACACAGATTTGAAACTAATTTTCAATCGTAAATAGCATTTTTTTTTTCAACATACAGAAGTTCTTTGCATGTACATAAAATGCACAAAAGTTACATATTCAGAATTAAGAATGAAATAGATTTTTTTGTAGCTGTGCAGCACATCTAAACTATTTGACACAACAGCCAGATTGGGTAGGGAAGATGAGAAAGAGGGCCTGGACGGGCAGGGAGTCACCTCTGCACGGGGAGGGAGGCGGATCTGGAAATCGCCGGCCAGGGAGGCGGATCTGGACGTCGCCGGCGAGTTGGGGTGGCGCTCGACGGCGAGGGGGGTGGCGCTCGACGGCGATGTGGGCGGCGCTCGACGGCTAGGGGGGGCGGCGCTCGACGGCGATGTGGGCGGCGCTCGACGGCTAAGGGGGGCGGCCGATCGGAACTGGACGGCCGGTACGGGGAAAGTGGCGGCGCTGGACGGGGGAGTGGGAGGAGTATCTCGATGGGGAAAAGTGGATCGGGTTCTAGGTATTTTGACCAAGCCCTCCTGTTGAGAGCGCAAGTCGCGTGAAATGCACCCCGGGAACGAAATTTCAGCGCGCTTTTCACTCTCCAAACGAAAATATCACGCGCCTCAGAAGCGAAAATATCTCCGGGTCCCGCGTAGGTATCTTCCTGACGGTCACATATACGTTCCTGAAGGTGTGCAAAGTGATTCGCGACGTGGATAGTGTCCCGACGCGAACGTGCAACTGCGTTCCTGAAGGTTATTCTCATTCGTGAAGGTTATTACCGAGAGCGTCAGGAACGTAACGATCTTTCCCCTCGGTTGACCATCCACGTCAGGAACACGTACACATTCCTGAAGGAGGTTTCGCGCCCGTCACGAACGTGTCTGGCCGTCACGAAAAAGTCTGTTTGGGGTAGTGTGATGGGTGCTAACAAAGTGTAGTTTGTCCGACTACTAACAAAGTGCAGTTTCTCCCACTGCTCTGACAGAGACATCGGGCGTGCACAGAGTTTGTGTGTCCCAGCTATACAGCACTTAACCATACAGGAGGCAAACCGCGTCAGGACCCTGCTCTGGATGCTGTACAATCCTATTCCAGGCCTCGTACATGACTGTTCTGCATGTGTATATGCCTTTATCCAACTTTAAGTCCACACCGTATTGACAGAAACGCTACTTTAGCTACACATCGTGATGCACTTACTGACGAAGAGGATATTGGGGACATATGTCCCATAGACCAAAAGTTCGCCTCCATAACACACCAGTATAATTCGCAGTATTCACTGCAAACAGGTACACTCACTACCGGAATCGCGCCCTATGCCGACGGCCAGGGCCGTTGGCATAGCCTTGACTGGCCGTCGGGGCAGGCCTATGCCGATGGCCCCCGTCGGCATAGGGCCGTCGGCATAATATCCGTCGGCGCAGCCAGGAAGGCCGTCGGCATAATATCCGTCGGCGTAGCCAGGAAGGCCGTCGGCATAGGTCCTATCCCAACGGTGTCCGTACAACTATGCTGACGGCCCTGGCCGTCGACAACGTTATCGCCTAACGGCGGCCGCCGTCAAGTGCTGACCAATGCCTGCTCGCCACGTGGCATGTCTATGCCGACGGCCTAGCCGTTGGCTTAGTTTCCAACTGAACCGACGGCTGGGCTGTCGGCATACACGTGCCACGTGGAGAGCAGGCGTCACCCCTGGGGCAGGTCTATGACGACGGCCTAGCCGTTGGCTTAGTTTGAAACTATGCCGACGGCTAGGCCGTCGGCGTAGGCCTGCCACGTGTCGGCCATTGGGAGCTCACGCTTCAGGTCTATGTCGATGGCCTAGCCGTCGACTTAGTTTGAATCTATGCCGACGGCTTGGCCGTCGGCATAGGCCTGCCACATGTCACCCATTGGGAGCTTACCCCAGCTCTATGCCGATGGCCTAGTCGTCGGCATAGTTTCTGTCTGTTTTTTTTCTTTTTTCTTTTTTGTTTCAGCTCAATTCATTTGAATATATACAGCATCACACAACAAATATATGCATCACATAACAGCTGGCCCAGCAGCATCACACAACAAATTCATCATCACACATCATAAGTATCATCACCATCAAGCATATAAGAATCTCACAAACAACAATAAGAAACATCACAAGCATATAATTAAGTATCATCACCACCAAGACCGCCGAAGCCTAGGTCGTCACTGCTAGTGGCAGCGCTACTGCCAAGACCGCCTCCACCTCCGCCTCCGCCTCCGTGGATCGGAGTGGTCGGGGTCCGTGACTCGGGAGTGCTGCGAACACCACCGCCAACGCTTGATCCACCGGTTCCCTGGATGTTGAAAAGACATATTAACGGGATATATGACTGTGTTGAAAGGCATGATATGCTTTGAGTGAATAGATTGGGGATGAACTAACCGGCGAGGGGCCAGCGTTCTGTGCGACAAACTCCTCAATGGTAAGCAACCTTGGTTGTGGTGGAGGAGATGCTGCCGGTTGCAATTGAGGAACCCTGCCGGCCGCCATTTGCTGAAGAGCATACTGCATCTGGAGATTGTTCTGCTCATGGTATGCGTGGAGGGCCGCGTGCCACGCCATGGTCTCCTGGCGTGTGTACTCCATGTAGGCCTACAATATGACATGATGGAACTCATAAGACTACTAAATGCGGAAAATAAAGTGAGCAATGAAGATAAGAGGGAAAATACTTACAGGTTGCCATTCCTGAAAGAGGGACTGTGACTGTGCACTCGTCATGGGCGTGCTAGTGCGCTGGCTCAGGCTCGGGTCGATCCGACGGAGCTGTGTGTAGGAGATAGTAGGAGTGATCACAGCATCGAGAACCGCCTCCCGACCGTGCTCCTTGGGCCCCATGCCCACCACCACCCTCTCGTCCAGATCCATCGCAATGGGGTCGGGTGTGTTAGGATGTAACCTCAGATACCCATCGGAGTAGGCCTTCTTCCTCTGTGCGGTCTTCTTGCCGTAGTACTTGGGCTCACCAGGCTTGGAGTCCTTCCGCGTATGGGCGATCTCCCACGCCTGCATGTGTGAGAGCGGCCGCTTCAGTTTCTCCTCCTGCACCACCAAACAGAGGTTAGTCATACATAAGAAAGTGACGGTAAATAGAAGAAGAAGAATGTTTAATGGGGTTAGTCATACATTAAGTGCCTTGTGGAGAAAGTGGTTTCGGTTTCCCTGAGCATATACTCCCTCATTCCCTCGGTTAGCCTTGTTTTTGATTCTCGTAGCTGCCCAGGCCCCATCCTCATCACACCAAAGATCCACCAATGCCGCCCAGGACTCGTCTTTTCGATAACACCAATTTGGACACACCTACATAATGAAAGCATAATGGCATGTCAACACGAAATGGTGAAATGTACGACAAGGTAATGAAAGCATAATGAAAAATCTTTTATACTTACCGCCAAGTACTCGTGCCTCTCCAAGGTAATGCCCATCCTCCGTGCTTCTTCCTTGGTCATCTTCACACCAAGAGTGTCGTGATAGTATGTCGAGATGGGCACATAGCGCACCTCGTACTGCATCTGGCGGGCCTTCTTCTTGCATTGGCGCAACACGATCTGGTCCGCTCTGGCCTTGTGCTCTGGAAGAACTTGATAGAATTTCTACAATCATGCATGAAACAAGAATGGAAGAAGACATGAGTTAAATCATTCATGAAACTAGAATGGACTTGTGCTTCTGAAGAGAACTCACCCAGAAAGTAGTGATCACGGCCTTGGCATGGGTCTCATGGTCCGCGTGGAGGGCCGCTTCGCAGTGGTCCTAGCTCATGGCCAAAACCCGACGGTCCGGGTGCCTAACTGGATCCGGACAGTACAACCCCGGCTAGTATAACTTCAGCAAGACGGTGATGAGGCCGTTGGGAATATGGACCCCTTTAGAATATATTGATACGTCTCCAACGTATCTATAATTTTTGATTGCTCCATGCTATATTATCTACTCTTTTGGACATTATTGGGCTTTATTATCCACTTTTATATTATTTTTGGGACTAACCTATTAATCGAAGGCCCAGCCCAAAATTGTTGTTTTTTTTGCCTATTTCAGGGTTTCGAACAAAAGGAATATCAAACGGAGTCCAAACGGAATGAAACCTTCCGGAACGTGATTTTCTCACCGAACGTGATCCAGGGGACTTGGACCCTACATCAAGAAACAAAAGAGGAGGCCACGAGGAAGGGGCGCACCTACCCCCCTAGGCGCGCCCTCCACCCTCGTGGGCCCCCTGTTGCTCCACCGACGTACTCCTTCCTCCTATATATACCTACATACCCCCAAACGATCTTAGACGGAGCCAAAACCCTAATTCCACCGCCGCAACTTTCTGTAGCCATGAGATCCCATCTTGGGGCCTGTTCCGGAGCTCCGCCGAAGGGGGCATCGATCACGGAGGGCTTCTACATCAACACCATAGCCCCTCCAATGAAGTGTGAGTAGTTTACCTCTGACCTATGGGTTTAGCAGCTAGATGGATTCTTATCTCTTTTTGGATCTCAATACAATGTTCTCCCCCTCTCTTGTGGAGATCTATTCGATGTAATCTTCTTTTGCGGTGTGTTTGTTGAGACCGATGAATTGTGGGTTTATGATCAAGTCTATCTATGAACAATATTTGAATCTTCTCTGAATTCTTTTATGTATGATTGGTTATCTTTGCAAGTCTCTTCGAATTATCAGTTTGGTTTGGCCTACTAGATTGATCTTTCTTGCAATAGGATAAGTGCTTAGCTTTGGGTTCAATCTTGCGGTGTCCTTTCCCAGTGACTGTAGGGACAGCAAGGCACGTATTGTATTATTGCCATCGAGGATAACAAGATGGGGTTTTCATCATATTGCATGAGTTTATCCCTCTACATCATGTCATCTTGCTTAAGGCGTTACTCTGTTTTCATTAACTTAATACTCTAGATGCATGCTGGATAGCGGTCGATGAGTGGAGTAATAGTAGTAGAGGCAGGCAGGAGTTGGTCTACTTGTCTCGGGCATGATGCATATATACATGATCATACCTAGATATTCTCATAATTATGCTCAATTCTGTCAATTGCTCAACAATAATTTATTCACCCACCGTAGAATACTTATGCTCTCGAGAGAAGCCACTAGTGAAACCTATGGCCCCCCGGGTCTATCTTCATCATATTAATCTCCCAATACTTAGTTATGTCCTTTGCTTTTTACTTTGCTTTTATTTTACTTTGCATCTTTATCACAAAAATACCAAAAAATACTATCTTATCATTTGTATCAGATCTCACTCTCGTAAGTGGCCGTGTAGGGATTAACAACCCCTTATCGCGTTGGTTGCGAGGATTTATTTGTTTTGTGCATGTACGAGGGACTGGCGCGTAGCCTCCTACTGGATTGATACCTTAGTTCTCAAAAACTAAGGGAAATACTTACGCTACTTTGCTGCATCATCCCTTCCTCTTCGGGGAAAACCAATGCAGTGCTCAAGAAGTAGCAAGAAGGATTTCTGGCGCCGTTGCCAGGGAGGTCTACGCAAAAGTCAATATAGCAAGTACCCATCACATACCCTTATCTCCCGCATTACATTATTTTCCATTTGCCTCTCGTTTTCCTCTCCCCCGCTTCACCCTTGCCATTTTATTCGCCCTCTCTCTCTATCCTCCTTCTCTTTCCCGTTTGCCTCTTTTTGCCCGCTTGGTTTTTGTTTGCTTGTGTGTTAGTTTGCTTGCTTGTCATGATGACTCAAGATAACACTAAATTGTGTGACTTCACCAATACCAACAATAATGATTTTATTAGAACTCCGATTGCTCCTCTTACCGATGCTGAATTTTGTGAAATTAATACTGCTTTGCTGAATCTTGTCATGAAAGATCCGTTTTCCGGCCTTCCTAGTGAAGATGCCGCTACCCATCTAAATAGCTTTCTTGATTTGTGTGATATGCAAAATAAGAAAGATGTGGATAATGATATTATTAAATTGAAACTATTTCCTTTTTCGCTTAGAGATCGTGCTAAAGCTTGGTTTTCGTCTTTGCCTAAAAATAGTATTGATTCCTGGAATAAGTGCAAAGATGCTTTTATCTCTAAGTATTTTCCTCCCGCTAAGATCATCTCCCTTAGAAATGATATTATGAATTTTAAGCAACTTTATCATGAACATGTTGCACAAGCTTGGGAGAGAATGAGATTAATTATACGTAATTGCCCTACTCATGGTTTAAATTTGTGGATGATTATACAAAATTTTTATGTCGGATTGAATTTTGCTTCTAGAAATCTTTTAGATTCGGCCGCGGGAGGCACTTTTATGGAAATCACTTCAGGAGAAGCTACTAAACTCCTAGATAATATTATGGTTAGTTATTCTCAATGGCATACTGAAAGATCTAGTAATAAAAAGGTGCATGCGATAGAAGAAATTAATGTTTTGAGTGGGAAGATGGATGAACTTATGAAATTATTTGCTAGTAAGAGTGTTTCTTCCGATCCTAATGATATGCCCTTGTCTACTTTGATTGAGAACAACAATGAATCTATGGATTTGAATTTTGTTGGTAGGAACAATTTTGGTAACAACGCGTATAGAGGAAATTTCAATCCTAGGCCTTATCCTAGTAATCCCTCTAATAATTATGGTAATTCCTACAACAATTCTTATGGAAATTATAATAAGATGTCCTCTAATTTTGAATCTAATATTAAAGAATTTATTACCTCACAAAAGAATTTCAATGCTTTGTTGGAAGAAAAAATGCTTAAGATTGATGAGTTGGCTAGGAACGTTGATAGAATTTCTCTTAATGTTGATTCTTTGAAACTTAGATATATTCCACCTAATCATGATATCAATGAGTCTCTCAAGGCCATGAGAATTTCCATTGATGAGTACAAAGAAAGAACCGCTAGGATGCGTGCTAAGAAAGATGCCTTTATAAGAGCGTGTTCTTCTAGTTCCTATGAAAATAAAGATGAAGATCTAAAAGTTATTGATGTGTACCCTATTAAATCTTTGTTTTGAAATATGAATCTTGATAATGATGGGACTGAATATGATCCACCTTTACCTAGAAGGCATTTCAAGAATTCGGAATTTTTTGATCTTGATGCTAAAATTGATAAAAGTGGGATTGAATAAATTAAAACCCTAGATGTTGCTAAACCCACTATTATGGATTTAAAGGAATTTAACTATGAAAATTGCTCTTTGTTTGATTGTATTTCCTTGTTGCAATCCGTGCTAAATTCTCCTCACGCTTATAGTCAAAATAAAGCGTTTACTAAACATATCGTTGATGCCTTGATGCAATCTTATGATGAAAAACTTGAATTGGAAGTTTCTATCCCTAGAAAACTTTATGATGTGTGGGAACCAACTATTAAAATTAAAATTAAAGATCATGAATGCTATGCTTTATGTGATTTGGGTGCTAATGTTTCCACGATTCCAAAGACTTTGTGTGATTTGTTAGGTTTCCGTGATTTTGATGATTGCTCTCTAAACTTGCACCTTGCGGATTCTACTATTAAGAAACCTATGGTAAGAATTAATGATGTTCTTATTGTTGCAAATAGGAATTATGTGCCCATAGATTTTATTGTTCTTGACATAGATTGCAATCCTTCATGTCCTATTATTCTTGGTAGACCTTTCCTTAGAACGATTGGTGCAATTATTGATATGAAGGAAGGAAATATTAGATTACAATTTCCATTAAGGAAAGGCATGGAACACTTTTCTAGAAATAAAATTATATTACCTTATGAATCTATTATGAGAGCCACTTATGGATTGCCTACCAAAGATGGCAATACCAAGATCTATCCTTGCTTGTTATGCCTAGCTAGGGGCGTTAAACGATAGCGCTTGTTGGGAGGCAACCAAATTTTATTTTTATTCCTTGCTTTTTGCTCCTGTTTAGTAATAAATAATTTATCTAGCCTCTGTTCTGGTTGTGTTTTTTGTATTTAATTAGTGTTTGTGCCAAGTAGAACCGTTGGGAAGACTTGGGGAAAGTCTTGTTAAACTTGCTGTAAAAAACAGAAACTTTAGTGCTCACGAGAACTGCTGCCATTTTTATTTGGAAAGCGATATTTAGTTAATTATTTTTGAAGATGATTAATAGATAAATTAGTCACGTCCAGCAATTTATTTTAGAATTTTTGGTATTCCAGATCTTGCGCTAGCTAGAGATTACTACAGACTGCTCTGTTTTTGACGGATTCTGTTTTTCGTGTGTTGTTTGCTTGTTTTGATGAATCTATGGCTAGTAAAATAGTTTATAAACCATAGAGAAGTTGGAATACAGTAGGTTTAACACCAATATAAATAAATAATGAGTTCATTACAGTACCTTGAAGTGGTCTTTTGTTTTCATTCACTAACAGAGCTCACGAGATTTACTTTGAGTTTTGTGTTGTGAAGTTTTCAAGATTTGGGTAAAGATTTGATGGATTATGGAACAAGGAGTGGCAAGAGCCTAAGCTTGGGGATGCCCATGGCACCCCCAAGATAATCTAAGGACACCTAAAAGCCAAAGCTTGGGGATGCCCTGGAAGGCATTCCCTCTTTCGTCTACTTCTATCGGTAACTTTACTTGGAGCTATATTTTTATTCACCACATGATATGTGTTTTTCTTGGAGCGTCTTGTATGATTTGAGTCTTTACTTTTTAGTTTACCACAATCATACTTGCTGTACACACCTTTTGAGAGAGCCATACATGATTTGGAATTTGTTAGAATACTCTATGTGCTTCGCTTATATCATTTGAGTTATATAGTTTTGCTCTAGTACTTCACTTATATCTTTTAGAGCACTGTGGTGGATTTGTTTTATAGAAACTATTGATCTCTCATGCTTCACTTAGATTATTTTTAGAGTCTTAAATAGCATGGTAATTTGCTTAAAATCCTAATATGCTAGGTATTCAAGATTAGTAAAATTTTCTAATGAGTGTTTTGAATACTAAGAGAAGTTTGATGCTTGATGATTGTTTTGAGATATGGAGGTAATAATATCAAATCGTGCTAGTTGAGTAGTTGTGAAATTGAGAAATGCTTGTGTTGAAGTTTGCAAGTCCCGTAGCATGCACGTATGGTAAATGTTATGTAACAAATTTGAAACATGAGGTGTTATTTGATTGCCCTCCTTATGAGTGGCGGTCGGGGAAGAGCGATGGTCTTTTCCTACCAATCTATCCCCCTAGGAGCATGCGCGTAGTCCCGAGGTTTTTGATGACTTTTAGATTTTTGCAATAAGTATGTGAGTTATTTATGACTAATGTTGAGTCCATGGATTATACGCACTGTCACCCTTCCATCCCTGCTAGCCTCTTCGGTACCGTGCATTGCCCTTTCTCACATTGAGAGTTGGCGCAAACTTCGTCGGTGCATCCAAACCCCATGATATGATACGCTCTTTCACACATAAACCTCCTTATATATTCCTCAAAACAGCCACCATACCTACCTATTATGGCATTTCCATAGCCATTCTGAGATATATTGTCATGCAACTTTCCACCATTCCGTTTATCATGACACATTCATTATTGTCATATTGCTTAGCATGATCATGTAGTTGACATAGTATTTATGGCAAAGCCACCGTTCATAATTCTTTCATACATGTCACTCTTGGTCCATTGCATATCCGGGTACACCGCCGGAGGCATTCATATAGAGTGATCTTTTGTTCTAGTATCGAGTTGTAATCATTGAGTTGTAAAATAAATAGAAGTGTGATGATCATCATTTTCTAGAACATTGTCCCAAGTGAGGAATTATAAAAAAATAGAAAGGACATATATAAAAAGGAGAAAAGGCCAAATAAAAAAATGAGAGAAAAAGAGAGAAGGGACAATGTTACTATCCTCTGCCACACTTGTGATTCAAAGTAGCACCGTAATCTTCATGATAGATAGTCTCTTGTTTTGTCACTTTCATATACTAGTGGGAATTTTCATTATAGAACTTGGCTTGTATATTCCAACAATGAGCCTCCTCAAGTGCCCTAGGTCTTCGTGAGAAAGCAAGTTGGATGCACACCCACTTAGTTTCTTTTGTTGAGCTTTTATACATTTATAGCTCTAGTGCATCCGTTCCATGTCAATCCCTACTCCTTGCATTAACATCAATCGGTGGGCATCTCCATAGCCCATTGATTAGCCTCGTTGATGTGAGACTTTCTCCTTTTTGTCTTCTCCACATAACCCCCCTCATTATGTTCTATTCCACCCATAGTGCTATGTCCATGGCTCGCGCTCATATATTGTGTGAAAGTTTATAGGTTTGAGATTACTAAAGTATGAAACAATTGCTTGGCTTTTCATCGGGGTTGTGCATGATGAGAGCATTCTTGTGTGACGAAAATGGAGCATGACTAAACTATATGATTTTGTAGGGATGAACTTTCTTTGGCCATGTTATTTTGAGAAGACATAATTGCTTTGTTAGTATGCTCGAAGTATTATTATTTTTATGTCAATATGAACTTTTGTCTTGAATCTTTCGGATCTGAATATTCATACCACAATTAAGAAGAATTACATTAAAATTATGCCAAGTAGCACTCCGCATCACAAATTCTGTTTTTATCATTTACCTACTCGAGGACGAGCAGGAATTAAGCTTGGGGATGCTTGATATGTCTCCAGTGTATCTATAATTTTTTATTGCTCCATGCTATATTATCTACTGTTTTGGACATTATTGGGCTTTATTATCCACTTTTATATTATTTTTGGGACTAACCTATTAACCAGAGGCCCAACCCAGAATTGCTGTTTTTTGCGTATTTCAGGGTTTCAAAGAAAAGGAATATCAAACAGAGTCCAAACGGAATGAAACCTTCGGGAACGTGATTTTGTCACCGAACGTGATCCAGAGGACTTGGACCCTACGTCAAGAAACAAAAGAGGAGGCCACGAGGTAGGGGCGCACCTACCCCCCCCCCCCCAGGCGCGCCCTCCACCCTTGTGGGCCCCCTGTTGCTCCACCGACATACTCCTTCCTCCTATATATACCTACGTACCCCCAAACGATCAGAGACGGATCCAAAACCCTAATTCCACCACCGCAACTTTCTGTATCCAAGAGATCCCATCTTGGGGCCTATTCCGGAGCTCCGCCGGAGGGGGCATGGATCACGGAGGGCTTCTACATCAACACCATAGCCCCTCCAATGAAGTGTGAGTAGTTTACCTCCGACCTACGGGTCCATAGTTAGCAGCTAGATGGATTCTTATCTCTTTTTGGATCTCAATACAATGTTCTCCCCCTCTCTTGTGGAGATCTATTCGATGTAATCTTCTTTTTGCGGTGTGTTTGTTGAGACCGATGAATTGTGGGTTTATGATCAAGTCTATCTATGAACAATATTTGAATCTTCTCTGAATTCTTTTATGTATGATTGGTTATGTTTGCAAGTCCCTTCGAATTATCAGTTTGGTTTGGCCTACTAGATTGATCTTTCTTGCAATAGGATTAGTGCTTAGCTTTGGGTTCAATCTTGCGGTGTCCTTTCCCAGTGACAGTAGGGACAGCAAGGCACGTATTGTATTATTGCCATCGAGGATAACAAGATGGGGTTTTAATCATATTGCATGAGTTTATCCCTCTACATCATGTCATCTTGCTTAAGGCGTTACTCTGTTTTCATTAACTTAATACTCTAGATGCATGCTGGATAGCGGTCGATGAGTGGAGTAATAGTAGTAGAGGCAGGCAGGAGTTGGTCTACTTGTCTCGGGCATGATGCATATATACATGATCATACCTAGATATTCTCATAACTATGCTCAGTTCTGTCAATTGCTCAACAGTAATTTATTCACCCACCGTAGCATACTTCTGCTCTCGAGAGAATCCACTAGTGAAACCTATGGCCCCCGGGTCTATCTTCATCATATTAATCTCCCAATACTTAGTTATTTCCTTTTCTTTTTACTTTGATTTTATTTTACTTTGCATCTTTAACACAAAAATACCAAAAAATACTATCTTATCATATCTATCAGATCTCACTCTCGTAAGTGGCCGTGTTATGATCTGTTAACCCTGAAGTGACAATAATCGGGATACTTACCGGTGATGACCATAGTTTGAGGAGTTCATGTATTCACTATGTGTTAATGCTTTGTTCCGGTACTCTATTAAAAGGAGGCCTTAATATCCCTTAGTTTCCATAAGGACCCCGCTGCCACGGGAGGGTAGGACAAAAGCTGTCATGCAAGTTCTTTTCCATAAGCATGTATGACTATATTCGGAATACATGCCTACATTATATCAATGAACTGGAGCTAGTTCTGTGTCACCCTAGGTTATGACTGTTACATGATGAACCGCATCCAGCATAATTCTCCATCACTAATCCATTGCCTACGAGCTTTCCATATGTTGTTCTTTGCTTATTTACTTTCCCGTTTCTATTGCTATCATCACTACAAAATTCCAAAAACATTGCTTTTACTACTTTTACTTTTTGCTACCGTTACCACTACCATCATATTAATTTGCTACTAAACACTTTGCTGCATGTATTAAGTTTCCAGGTGTGGTTGAATTGACAACTCAGCTACTAATACTTGAGAGTATTCTTTGGCTCCCCTTGTGTCGAATCAATAAATTTGGGTTGAATACTTTACCCTCGAAAACTGTTGCGATCCCCTATACTTGTGGGTTATCAAGACTATTTTCTGGCGCCATTGCCGGGAAGCATAGCTCTATTCTTTGAGTCACTTGGGATATATATCTGCTTATCATTATGAAGAACTTGAGAGATCCAAAAACCAAGATCTATCCCTCAACTACGAGGGGAGGTAAGGAACTGCCATCTAGCTCTGCACTTGATTCACCTTCTGTTATGAGTAAGTTTGTGACACGTACACCTACTTCTGCTATTCGTTCTGATATGTCGCATGTTATTGATGATGCCACTTCTGCTATGCATGATACTTATGATGAAACTACCTCTATGTTAGATACTACTGTGCCACTTAGTGATTTTCTTGATGAACAAATTGCGAGGGCTAGAGAAATTGAAAATATTGAATCTAATGATACAGATGAAAGTGATGATGAAGGATTACTTGTTATTCCTAAGGGTTATGTTTTTGATCAAGAAGCTTCTTTCGCTATTTTAGCTTGCAAAAATAGAAATGAACTCAAAAGGTTATTAGCAAAATGGAGTAAGCAATCTCTAAATGCTAGAATGAAACCTGACCCTGCTTTTGCTACTTCACCTATCTGTGTTACTGATAAGGATTATGAATTCTCTGTTGATCCTGATATAATTACTTTGGTTGAATCTGATCCTTTTCATGGTTATGAATCTGAAACTATAGTGGCACATCTTACTAAGTTGAATGATATAGCCACCCTGTTCACTAAAGATGAGAGAACTCGTTACTTTTACATCCTCAAAATATTTTCGTTCTCATTAAAGGGTGATGCTAAGATATGGTTAATTCTCTTAATCCTGGTTGTGTGTGTAGTCCCCAGGATATGATTTATTACTTCTCTGCTAAATATTTCCCTGCTCATAAGAAACAAGCTGCTTTAAGGGATATATATAATTTTGTGCAAATTGAAGAAGAGAGTCTCCCACAAGCTTGGGGGAGGCTTCTCCAATTACTTAATGCTTTTCCTGATCATCCTCTTAAGAAAAATGAAATACTTGATATCTTTTATAATGGAGCAACAGATGCCTCCAGAGATTACCTGGATAGTTGTGCTGGTTCTGTTTTCAGGGAAAAAACATCGGATGAAACTGAAATTCTATTGAATAATATGTTGACAAATGAAAATAATTAGACACCTCAAGAGCCAATTCCTGAGCGTATTCCTAAACCAACTTCGAAGAAGAGGGGTATTCTATTTCTCAGTCCTGAAGATATGCAAGAGGCAAAGAAATCTATGAAAGAAAAAGGTATTAAAGCTGAAGATGTTAAGAATTTACCTCCTATTGAATAAATACATGGTCTTAATTTACCGCCTGTTGAGGAAACATATAATCTTAATCCATTACTTATTGAAGAAACTCATGGTCTTGATAACCCGACACAGGTAGTAAAGGTAAATTCTCTCTATAGATATGATAAAGTTGAAATCCCAATTACTAAATTTGCTAGCCCATGCTTAGACCAGTTTGATAAATTTATGGCTAAGCAAGAAGATTTTAATGCTTATTTTGGTAGACAATTGAAATACAATTCAAATATGCTTGAACACTTGGGTGATTATATGGCTAATGTCAAAGGTGAACTTAAACTTATTAGTAAACATGCATGCTTCTATGGTTACCACTCAAGTAGAACAAGTACTTAAAGCTCAAAATGATTTGTTCAATGAAATGAATAGTAAAGATAATGATAGTGCTATTAGAGTGGCTACTAGAACTGGTAGAATGACTCAGGAACCTTTGTATCCTGAAGCCCACCCTAAGAGAATTGAGCAAGATTCTCAAAGAAATAAAATAGATGCACCTAGTCCTTTTAAAAGGAAGAAAAAGAAAAATGATAGGACTTTGCATGCTTCTAGTGATCCTATTGTTGAAACACCTGAGAATCCAAATGATATTTCTATTTCTGATGCTTAAACTCAATCTGGTAATGAACCTGAAACTAGTGGTAATGCTAATGATAATGTTCATGATGATGCTCAACCTAGTAATGATAATGATGTAGAAATTGAACCTGCTATTGATCTTGATAACCCACAACCAAAGAATCAACGTTATGATAAGAAAGACTTTGTTGCTAGGAAACCTGGCAAAGAAAGAGAGCCTTGGGTTCAGAAACCCGTGCCTTTTCCTCCCAAACCATCCAAGAAAAAGTATGATGAGGATTTTGAGCGCATTGCTGAAATGATTAGACCTATCTTTTTGCGTATGCGATTAACTGACATGCTCAAAACCAATCATTATGCTAAGTACATGAAAGATATCATTACAAATAAAAGAAAGATACCGGAAGCTGAAATTTCCACCATGCTTGCTAATTATACTTTGAAGGGTGGAATACCAAAGAAACTTGGAGATCCCGGTGTACCAACTATACCATGCTCCATTAAAAGAAATTATGTTAAAACCGCTTTATGTGATCTTGGAGCCGGTGTTAGTGTTATGCCTCTCTCTTTATATCGTAGAATTGATTTGAATATGTTGACACCTACTGAAATATCTTTGCAAATGGCTGATAAATCAACTGCTATACCTGTCGGTATTTGTGAGGATGTGCTTGTTGTAGTTGCAAACGTTACTATTTTAACGGACTTTGTTATTCTTGATATTCCCGAGGACGATAGTATGTCTATTATTCTTGGAAGACCCTTTTTGAATACTGCAGGGGCTGTTATTGATTGCACTAAAGGCAAGGTCACTTTTCATGTTAATGGCAATGAGCATACGGTACACTTTCCGAGGAAACAACGTCAAGTTCATAGTATCAACTCTATTGGAAAAATTCCATCGATTATATTTGGAGGTTTGGAATTTCCTCTTCCTACTGACAAGAAGAAATATGATATTCTTATTATTGGGGATGTGCATATCCCCGTTGAGGTAACATTGTGTTACTCGAAATTTCTCCGGTTCCATGTTATTCGGAATGAGTTCGTTAACAAGGCTTGATCAACCTTGTTAGTGGATTCCTTTGGCACTGAGAACACAGCAGGGGGGTCAACCACCTGCCCACGAGGGTGGAGGGCGCGCCCCCCTGCCTCGTGGGCTCACGGTGACCCTCCTCCACTCATTCTTTCACCCATACACTTCATCTTCCTCCTACAAACACGAATATCCAGCTCAAGCACGAGTCCTAGCTCATTTTGCTGCCATTTTCGATCTCCTTGCTCAAAGCACCTCTCACAAAACTGCTTGGGGAGATTGTTCCTTGGTATGTGACTCCTCCATTGGTCCAATTAGTTTTTGTTCTAGTGCTTTATTCATTGCAAATTTCTGCTGCTTAGGTGACCCTGATCTTGAGCTTGCATGTCAAATTTATATGGTTCCAAGTAGTTTTGATGCATGATATAGGCTCTAGGCACTTGTAGGAGTAGTTTCTATCAATATTATTGAGTTTGGTTTACTTTTATTTTGAAGTTACTAAAAAATTTCAGAATTTTTCAGTGGAAGAAAGATGCTTAGGAAAATTTTCCAAGGTGGTTCTTCAAGGAAGCAAGGACCCAGGCTTGCAATGCGTGATGCTGATGACGAGCCACCAAGAGACGCTCCAGTGCGTCCTTGTGAATGGCCTTCTGAGAAGTTTATGGATCGAGCAGGAGTTAAGGAAGAATTCAACGCATATTTGCGTAACGCTGATCTCGTGAGCTTCAAGGAAGAGAAGTGCAGCCAGTATCACAACCTCACCAGTACCTTTGTGAGGAGGTTTGAATTTTCAACTTCACGTAATTCTCCAACTGTCAAATTTGATCTTTATGATAATTGTTACACTATGGACTTAGAGGATTTTACCACTGCATGCAAACTTCCACAATGGGGTAGTATAAGGGATCCTCGCAAATCTGAATTTAGAGATTTTCTTGCTTGCATAACTGTGGGAGAATCTAGAGATATTACACAAGCTACCATAGGGAGCATTCACTTTCCTGCTATACATTATTTTGCTCTCTTCATAGGTAGATGCATCAATGGTAAAGATGAGGCATGTCACATGTGTGTCCCCGATCTCAGTATTCTTAGGAGTGCTGTGTTAGGAGACCAATCTTATAATTTGGGAGCCATTGTCGCACGTAGGTTGCACCTTAATAGATTTAATGGAGATTTCTTTGGTGGAATTTATGCAACCCGCATAGCTAATTTTCTTGGTGTAGCCATACGCGAAGATGATATTGAATTACCTACTGCTTATCTAGATTTTAATGCTATGGTTCACCACCAGTTTGTCGAGAGGAACGAATCACCTCTCCAGTATCGACTAATCTTCGACAGACGTCGTGCTGTCCGTATTACTCTCCCTACTCCTGCCTTCTTTGATTATCAGGCAAGAGGAAGATATAGTATCACCAGAGAGGAGGCAGATGAGTACGAGAGGAGAGAGGAGGCCGCTCGTCACCACACTGCAGCTCAGCAGGCGATAGCCGCTGCATTGCAGTACGACCCCAACTACTATTATGGATATCCACCAGGCCAACCGTGGCCATAGACCAACTTAGGCCAAAAGCCTAAGCTTGGGGGAGTACATATTTCCCACCGACATTACATTTATGTTCACCCACTCATTGCTAGATGTCGGTGCTCATACTTTTTCATTGTATCATCCATGCTAGTTTATTTTCCTTTTTATGCTTTCTTCTTGTGTGTTTAATAAACCTTAAGAAAAACAAAAAAATTAGTTGTAGCTTTTAATCAGTTTAATTTACATGCTTGTAGTAGTAATTAAAAAGAAAACCGAAAAATATTTCTTGTTCTTCTTTTGCTTGTTGGGAGCTTTCCCGTGTAAATAGTTTTATTTATTTTCTTTTCTTTGGGGGTCGATAGGAGAAGACCATAATTAAATTGTTGAAGTGGCTCTTATATGCATTATTGTTGATCTGACAAAAGAGCCCATATTGCCTTGTCTTCTCCTGTTTATCGAATGCTTGCAGATTCCAGCTTAGTCCAATGCACGCGCACTATTATTATTATTTTCACATCGTTCGGTCGTGCAAGTGAAGGGCAATTATGACGATATATGATGGACTGACTGAGATAAGAAAAGCTGGTATGAACTCGACCTCTTTTGTTTTTGTAAATATGATTAGTTCATCATTCCTCATTCAGCCTATTATGAATAAACATGTTTGCAATGACAACTAGAGATCATAGTTTCTTGTGCCATGCTTGATTAGCTATGAGTTATAATGGTTTACCTTGCGTGCCAACATGCTATTGAGATAGTTATGATGTGGTATGATAGGGTGGTATCCTCCTCTGAATGATTTAAGTGACTTGACTTGGCACATGTTCACACATGTAGTTGAAACAAAATCAACATCATCCTTCACGATATTTATGTTCATGGTGGATTATATCCTACTCATGCTTGCATTCGGTGTTGATTAATTTTAATGCATGTTCATGACTGTTGTCGCTCTCTAGCTGGTCGCTTCCCAGTCTTTTGCTAGCCTTCACCTGTACTAAGTAGGAATACTACTTGTGCATCCAATCCCTTAAACCCCAAAGTTATTCCACATGAGTCCACGATACCTACCTATATACGGTATCTACCTGCCGTTCCAAGTAAATTTGTATGTGCCAAACTCTAAACCTTCAAATAATATCCTATTTTGTATGCTCGAATAGCTCATGTATCAACTAGGGATGTCTGTATCTTCCATGTTAGGCAGGTTATTCTCAAGAGGAGTGGACTCCGCTCCTCACTCACGAGATAAATGGTTGGTCACCGGGATGCCCAGTCTCATGCTTTATGCAAACTAAATCGAAATAATTGCAAACAAAACTCCCCCTGGGACTCTTGTTAGTTGGAGGCACTCATTGTTTCGAGCAAGCCAGGGATTGATGCTTGTTGGTGGAAGGGGGAGTGGAAACTTTACCATTCTATTTGGGAACCGCCTATAATGTGTGTAGCATGGAAGATATCGCCATCTATTGGTTGTTATGTTGACAATGGAAGTATACCGCTCAAAATATTATTCACCTCTATTTCAAAACCGAGCTCTGGCACCTCTACAAATCCCTGCTTCCCTCTGTGAAGGGCCTATCTATTTACTTTTAGGGTCTTTTACATTTGTGTCCCTAACTCGAACCCACTACTCAGATTTGCCCCTAATTTCGAAGGGTGCTCAAATTTGCCCCTCTGCCGTTAGGTGTCCTTATGGAAATGCCCTTCCGTGCCGTCTCCGTCCAGTCAAAGCCGTTTGACCGTTATTTGACCATTTCATTGACATTTTGGCCCCTGTGTGCATGTGTCACTTACTCGTGGGACCCACTCTCAAAAAATAAAACAAAAAGTATTTCTCTCACCCCTCTCTCACACACACTTACATGTGGTGCCAATCTAGAAAAAACAAAAACAAACAAAAAACAAAAACAAAAACAGAACAGTACTATTTAATCTAGATATGGGCCCACATGTCATTGGCTTATCAATATTTTGTTTTAATTAGTCCTTTTTATTAACTAAGTGTGGATTAGGCCGAGGTTGCCGACGGCGACCAAATACTGTGGCGGAGGCACGGTAGGAGGCTGCAAGGAGGCCGGCTGATGGAACCACACGATAGTCCTTGCTCTACCGCGTCCAGGGATGTGGGGTTCAGACCATATGGTCGCCGGAGCGAGGACTTCGACGATGGCGGCCATGGCAGAGCTCGGAGCTCATGGGGAAGACGACCAGAGGTGATGGAACTTGCTATGGAGGACTCCAAAGTCTACTGTGGTACATCAGGATCCCATAGGAGCCGCTAGGATCGGCCGACCTGCTTCAACGACGTCGAATCAAAGGCGGCAGTACGAGATCAGAGGCAGGGAAGATGCGTCCTGGCGCTCTGTCCTGGACATCTCTAGTCGAAATCAGGGGCTGGTAGGATGAGTTCATGGCGTACGAGCTTCCTGACAAGGTGGTGGTGCTTCAGGTTGCCGTTGGCTGCGCGGAGACGAAGGCAGCGGCGACGGTGGTACTTTCAGAGGTGAGAGAGAGAGAGAGGCCGTGAGTGAGTGAGGGAGGTAGGGAGAGGGAGGGGGAGGGATGGAGGGAGGGCTACGACGGGTGGGGAGCTAGCCGCGGCAGCGCACGGTCCCTCGCAGCCGACGCTCGCCGGAGTTGAGAGAGAGAGGCCGTGAGGTAGAGGGAGAGAGGTGGGAGGTGAGAGAGAGGTCGTGAGGGGCCCACATGTAAGTGAGAGGGCGAGAGGAGGTGAGAGAAATAGTTTTTCCTTTTATTTTTTTCTGAGTGGGACCCACATGTAAGTGACACGTGGAGGCAGGGGTAGAATGTCCAATAAAACGGCCCGTAGACGGTCAACGTCCTTTGACCAGACGGTAACGGCCCAAAAGGGCATTTTTATAAGGTGAACTAACGGTGCAGGGGAAAATTTGAGCAGGCTTCGAAATTAGGGGCAAATCTGAGTAGGTGGTTCGAGTTAGGGATAGAAATGCAAATGGACCTTACTTTTATGCTGAGTCATCATCCTCTTATTAAAAAGCACCAGTTGGAGAGCACCGCTGTCATTTGCATTCATTACTGTTGGTTTACATTGAGTATGACTTGACTGGATCTCTTTTACCATGAATTACAATGTCTAGTCAGTCCTTGGTCTTTAAAGGTGCTCTTCATTTATGTTTTGCGATCTCAGAAAGGGCTAGCGAGATACCATCTTGTTATATCATATTATGATTGTTTTGAGGAAGTTTTGTCATCCGAGATTTATTATTATGGCTCGCTAGTTGATTATGCTATTGATATGAGTAAACTTGAGACCTATGCGTTATTGTGAATGTGGTTAGTTATAATCTTTGCTGAAAACTTGAATGCTGGCTTTACATGTTTACAACAACAAGAGCAAATAGAGTTTGTAAAAGTTTTTCTTTATCACTTTCAGTTTGTCAACTGAATTGCTTGAGGACAAGCAAAGGTTTAAGCTTGGGGGAGTTGATACGTCTCCATCGTATCTACTTTTCCAAACACTTTTGCCCTTGTTTTGGACTCTAATTTGCATGATTTGAATGGAACTAAGCCGGACTTATGCTGTTTTCAGCAGAATTACCATGGTGTTATTTATGTGCAGGAGCAAACGTTCTCGGAATGACCTGAAACTTCACAGAGCCACTTTTCAAAAAATAAGAAAAATACCTGCAAAAGATGAAGGCCAGGGGGCCCACCACCTCTCCACGAGGGTAAGGGGCGCGCCTTCCCCCCTAGGGCACGCCCCCTACCTTGTGGGCCCCCTATTGCCTCTCTGACTCCAACTCCAACTCCATTTATTGAGTTTCAGGGAGAGAAAAAATCAGGGAGAAGAAATCATCACGTTTTACGATACAGAGCCGCCACCAAGCCCTAAAACCTCTCGGGAGGGCTGATCTGGAGTCCGTTCGGGGCTCCGGATAGGGGAATCCATCGCCATCGTCATCATCAACCATCCTGCATCACCAATCTCATGACGCTCACCACCGTGCGTGAGTAATTCCATCGTAGGCTTGCTGGACGGTGATGGGTTGGATGGGATCTATCATGTAATCGAGTTAGTTTTGTTAGGGTTTGATCCCCAGTGTCCAGTATGTTCTGAGATTGATGTTGCTATGACTTTGCTATGCTTAATGCTTGTCACTAGGGCCCGAGTGCCATGATTTCAGATCTGAACCTATATGTTTTCATCAATATATGAGTGTTCTTGATCCTATCTTGCAAGTCTATAGTCACCTATTATGTTTTATGATCTGTTAACCCCGAAGTGACAATAATCGGGATACTTACCGGTGATGACCATACTTTGAGGAGTTCATGTATTCACTATGTGTTAATGCTTTGTTTCGGTACTCTATTAAAAGGAGGCCTTAATATCCCTTAGTTTCCATAAGGACCCCGCTGCCACGGGAGGGTAGGACAAAAGCTGTCATGCAAGTTCTTTTCCATAAGCATGTACGACTATATTCGGAATACATGCCTACATTATATCAATGAACTGGAGCTAGTTCTGTGTCACCCTAGGTTATGACTGTTACATGATGAACCGCATCCGGCATAATTCTCCATCACTAATCCATTGCCTACGAGCTTTCCATATGTTGTTCTTTGCTTATTTACTTTCCCGTTTCTATTGCTATCATCACTACAAAATTCCAAAAACATTGCTTTTACTACTTTTACTTTTTGCTACCGTTACCACTACCATCATATTAATTTGCTACTAAACACTTTGCCGCAGATATTAAGTTTCAAGGTGTGGTTGAATTGACAGCTCAGCTGCTAATACTTGAGAGTATTCTTTGGCTCCCCTTGTGTTGAATCAATAAATTTGGGTTGAATACTTTACCCTCGAAAACTGTTGCGATCCCCTATACTTGTGGGTTATCAAGGAGGGCCTCGAAGACAACACCCCTAAGTCGGTGAGGGTGCGCTCTTTCTGTCCGCGACCCCCTGTAGTGGCTCTCCCCCCCACCACCTCGCCCTCTAGGGGCTCTCCCCCCACCCCCTCCTCCTCTAGGGGCACCTCTCCCTCGACCTCCCTGTGAGGATTCATCGTCAAGTAGCCCGGGGGGCGGAGGATTACGTGCTCGACCAGTCCGACTAGGTAGGCCGATGACCTTGTGTTGGAAACCCACGCTGTCGGCCTACCCCTTGCCCATGTTCCACGAACCTGCATTGAAAAGAGAATAAGCAATTAGTAAATTAATGAAATGAAGGAAAAGGCATGATAATAAACACATTAATAAAAAGGCATATTCCTAAACTATAGAAAAAAAGACTTGAAACGTACATCTGCTAGAACCCATATGAATCATCACTGATAACCTCTTTCTCGGTCCGTCTCATCATCACTATCAATCATATCATCTTCATTGTCTGACGGAGGTGGAGGCTCGTCCTCGTCATCAGCGTCTTCGTTTAACTTTTCTAGCATAAGTATGTCATTTTCATTGACAATGGTCTCACCATCATTCCATGCATCGTCGACGTTTGGATCCACATCATCATCACCCAATGGTCTAGCGTCATCATTTCTAACCACATCATCATCACCATCAGGTTGCTCTTGACAGAACACTCCCTCGTATGTCATGGGGTTAATGTTGTAGTAATCGTCTTCATTCGGGTCCGGTAGCTTACCATGTGGCGACACCTTGAACACAACTTCCCAACCCTTTAGGTACTCTTTCTGGCATGGGTAAGGCAGATAATATACTTGTGCAGCTTGGGTAGCCGCAATGAAGTGATCGGCTCCGGCATAGATGGTTGATGGTTTAACTTCGACCAAACCAATGCAAGGCGTATGTTTTACCCCCTCCCGCGGATCGAACCATCGGCATTTGAACAAAGGCAGACTTAGGGTCTCACGCCCCTGGCGGAATTTAACCTCGTATATATTTTGTACCCTTCCGTAGTAGTCTACTGAATTTTGACCAGGGGTATACACTCCGGTATTTATAGTTTTGGGATCGGGCTGGCTGTTCTGGTGCTCCTCTGTATGGAAGCGATACCCATTCACATCATACTTTTTACATGTCATGACGGCAGGGTCAAACCCCATGGAAACCCATGTCAATTAATCATCCATAGATATGTTCGAATCTTTTCCCTACAAGTATAATTGAAATTGCTGCGTGCATTAGTTCGGTTAACTAATAAATGTTGAACTAGGTATTTAATAGGGGAGTGTGGAAAATTACTTTCTCCATGAACCAAGCAACAAAATTTTTACGTCCAGGGTTTCCATGATGGAGAAGAGTAAGTGCCTCCGCCTCAGTAGGAGGATTCATTCCCATCCATTCCTCTTGAACGAAATCACTAAAAAAAGAAAAGCAGTGTTAGACCGGGACTAAGTGAACATAGAACATGATGATGTGGAAGACATAAAGGAATGGTGTAGTGGTATTACCTCATCCACACTTCCTCAACTTCCTTGATGTTGTGCAAGATATAGAACATGAGGTCCTCCCGCTCTTGTCGTGGCATGTTATAAGATTTCGATGCCCCAGCCCTCCCACCTTCCATGTTGAATAGATGGAGCCTGGGTTGATACTTGGGCTCTTCTATATTGTATCGAGGCACCTTGTTATGCAGATGGGGAACGTGGTCTGGATAGTATGATGTCCTGAGGTCTGACACCTCCTCTAGGATAACTGCCTCAGCTATGGAAGCTTCAATCTTAGTTTTGTTTCCACATTTCCATCGGAGATGCTTGTTCTTTCTCTCAGGGCCGTACTGCCAGCGATTCTGCATAGCCCCCCCCAACAATACCTCGTTCACGAGGTGCAGAATGAGATGTGTCATCGGAGTAAAGAAGCCTGGCGGAAAGATCTTCTCTAGCTAGACTATCAACTCCAGTGCCTTCTTATGCATTTTTTCAATCACCTCTTTACTTACTTCTTTAGCACAGAGCGTGCGGAAGAAATGGCTTAGCTCGGCAAGCTCTCGCCAGACATGCTCGGGGACATAGCCTCGAACCATCACCGGCATTATCCGCTCAATCCATACATGGTAGTCATGACTCTTCAGGACGATCACTTTGCCCGTTGAAAGATTGATCCCCTTACTTATATTCGATGCATAATCATCGGTGAACTTCAAATTTTGTTTCAGCCAGATAAGTACTTCCTTTTTCTGGCGGTTTAAGGACAAAGTCAGCATCTGGCTTGAACTAGTTTTTTCGACCGCCTGTGGGAGGCTTCATGTTCAGACATGGTCTATCACAAATTCTCTATTGATCGGCTCTAGCTTGAACGTTATCCTTCGTCTTATCAGGAATGTTGAGGATCGTGTGGAAAAGGGACTCTGCCACATTCTTTTCGGTGTGCATCACATCAATATTGTAAGGAAGTTTGAGGTCCTTGAAATAGGGAAGCTGCGAGAAGGGGGTAATGTGAGTCCAGTTGTGCGTCTCACCATATCCCTCGAAGCCTTTTCCTTTTCCTTTGCCTTTGCCTTTGACTTTAGGCTTGAGAGCTTTTAGCTGAGCAAGAACATCTGCCCACGAAAATGTTGGAATCTCGGTTACTTCATGAACAACCTGGCCTTTCGTGAAGTTCTTCTTGTCTTCCCTGTCTGGATGGTCTGGAGGGAGGAACTGTCGATGCAGGTGAAAGGCTACATACTTGCCACCCTTACCTAGCCAAATCATTCGCAGAGCCTGCATGCACATTGGGCATGGCATCTTCCCACTTGTACACCATCCGCAAAATAGAGCATAGCCGGGAAAGTCATGCGTGCAATAGTGCAACCAAACTTTCATCAAGAAATTGCTCTGCAGATCTTGGTCGTATGTCAACCTCGGAAAGTACCAAGAATGGTGCAAAGCATCCACCAGCGGCTGCATAAACACACCCAATTGCTTCCCCGGGTATCCAGGCCCCGGAATGATGAGCGACAAGAACATGGTCTTCTGTTGCATTAGGGCACCGGGAGGAAGATTGAGCGGAATTACAGACACGGGCCATTAGCTGTATGGATTGGATGACATACCATATGGATTCAACCCATCACCTGATATGGCTATTCTGACATTCCCAGCCTCGGCTGCTTCCTCAGGTTATTCTTCATCGAACGACTTCCATGATTCCCCTTCCGATGGATGTACGATTTTTTTGGATTGTACCTTATACCTTACTTGTGCCACTTCATCATTTTGGCAGACTCCTTCATGATGAAAAGGCACTGCAGTCTTTCTATAAAATCAAGATACCGGAGAACCTTAAGGGGCTGGTTAGCTGCTTTTTCTCACCATCCTCACCGACCACCTCAATGTACCGAGATGAACCGCACTTCCTACAGTACTTGTCATCCGCATACTCGTGCCTAAACAAAAGGCAATTCTTCGGGCAAACATCTATTTTCTCATAATCCATAGAGAGTGCCTTCATGATTTTCTTTGTATCGTACATGCTTTTCAGCAGTTCATGACCCTCAGGGAGGCTGTTAGCCCATACTCCCAGGAATGCTTCAAAGCATTTCTGGCTACAGACATACTCAGCCTTGAATGCAATCAGTTGCAAGATGGCATCCAGCTGAGATATTTTCGCACCCGCATAAAGAGGTTTCTTCGACGAGGCCAAGACCTCCAAGAAGGCCTTTGCGGTTGCCTCCGGTTCATTCTCTGAAGGTGTCGCATTTGCTGTTTTTGCAACAATGACATCATCTAGCATGTCCTTGACCCCGTTGTCCTCATATCCATCGACGCGTTGTCGCACTACCTCCTCTCTACCACGGTCCTGCTCGGCTATGTTTATCGGCGGCATGTCAAAGTTTGGCATATATCCGTGCGTGCGAAGGTGCTCACTCATGTCCGTCTGATTTCTACGGTGACGTCTGGCACATGTCGCATAGGGGCATGGTGGGATAATTCTCATTGGACGTCGGAATATCTCCTTCAAATACACATCGGTTTTCGCGATCCACTCTGATGTTACTCGTTTCCGACGGATAAAACCACTGTACATCCACTGACTATCTGGCATCCTCTGCTTTTTTGCAAGCCACACAACATAATTAAGGATTCACCTAAATTAATCACATCAAATTTTCAGTTTCTATCGCGTCGAATCCACCTACATCTCTAATAGGTAAAGATGGGTCCTAATCACACCCGAGGATGTGTAGATTGAGTATGTTCTCCATTCTACCCCGTTCCGAGACAAAATTTTGGCAGAACCTCCCCGTTGTTCTCCAGATACACGTCTCGGCAAATAGCCGAGAATGTGCTCCGGAGAACAATGGGGAGGCACCACCGAAATCCTGTCTGGGTAGAACATGGAGAACATACCCAATCTACAGTTCCTCGGGCTGTCTGTGGAAAACACTGGAGAATCCGAAAGAGCTGCGGTGATAAATATGCAATTGAATGCATATTTATCGATGTAACCCTTTCGGACAGGAGACGCCTAGGTTACGCCAGTTGAGTTGAGAATGAAATCTAGTGATATGAAAAAATGAGGAGATGGACTTGTAGCTCACCCTCGGCTGTAGAGGAAGTAGTCGAACAACAGAGGGATGCTCAGGGGGACCAACGCATCGGACAACGGTCAATCCGATGAAATGCGACACCACAAATCCTGCAAATTCCATCACGGCAAAAAATTAGAACATCACAACTCATAGAGCATATTAAAAACATTTAAACATGCATTCATTTATTTTTGCATCATGTAGGCAAAAAAGTAACAACATTAACAATATATTCATCATCGTCATCACATATTCATCATCATCATTATCACCTATTCGCCATAATCATTGATTCATCTCATCGAACCATTTTTTAAAAGATATGCAACATATAGCATCTCATCTAACCAATTTTTTTACTACCTATCTCACTATCTATCTAACTATCTAACTATCTACCCATCTAACTATCTATATAACTATCTATCTAACTATGTATATAACTATCTAAATACCTATCTAAATACCTACCTAAATACCTATCTAACTATCTATCTAACTAGCTACAAAATTACTAAAAACACTAAAAAAATACATTAAATTTTCACCTTCGAGAGGGTCGGCTGGAGTTGGGGCGGGGAGGCGCAGGGTCGGGGGGGGGGGGGGCAGCCGGCGCGGGGTCGGGGAGGGGCGGCGCGGGCGGCGGCGGGGTCGGGGCGGGCAGGCGGGGGGTCAGGGCGGGGAGGCGCGGGCGGCGGAGGAGGTGGGTGGCGGCGGTAGGGGTCGGGGTCGGGTGCGGTTGGAGAGAAATGAGTGGAGGACGAGACATGCTGAGTGGATAAGGTGGCACTATGTTGACGGCTCGGCCGTCGGCATAGGCTGGGTCCCACGTGTCAATCTATGCCAACGGCTAAGCCGTCCGCATAGATACTTTGCTTTTTTTACTTTTTTTATTAAGACATATGTGTGACTCTCAGCACAATGTAAAAAATAGTCTCACCTCGCCCAAAAATAGTCTGAAGGTTTCAGCGTGATAGTCCACTTTCCATGATGGATGCCGTTTTCCACCTCCGAGACATGGCGGCAGCGACACCCGTGAGGGGGGCACACTCTGGAGTCGCGTGTCGGGTGCCTGAGCATGCCACCATGCTTCCACATGCGTAGTAGGGCCCACCACAACACCTGGCGGCATTGCTACCCCTCTCCGGTACCCTGACCCGTCTAACCCTGACATAGACGACCGCCGGATCTAGCTCTTTGACTTGCGCCGGACTGGGTCTGACCGGTGGACCTTTTCACCTGATTTTCATAGCCCAGCCCATAGCTGCATCCCCCAACACCATCCCGACCCAACCCACCCAAAGATACCCTCCGTGTCGGCCCGACGTGGCTGTTTCCCCCCTCCGGGACATGGCGGCAGCCATGCCTGTGAGGTCTACACGGCGGGACGAGGGCCCTGGTGGGGGGTAGCAATGCCACCAGAGCGTCGCACCGGTCCCTCATACATGAGGGGTGGTGTGGTGGCATGTCCGAAGAGGCGGCACGCGTCTCCGGGGTGTGCCCCCCCTCACGGACGGCGCCGCTGCCGGCACCTGGAGGGGGAAACAGACGCCTCGGGTCTACACGGAGGGAATCTTGCTGTGGGTCTGGCCCGGATGTTGCTCCAAAGTGTTCCTATGGGCTGACCTAACACAACCGGGTGGAGAGGTCCACTGGTCAAAGCCTGTCCGTGCAAAGTCAAAGGGCTAGATCCCGTGGTCAAACGCTACAGGGTTAGGCGGGATGAGGACCCTGGGGGGTAGCAATGCCACCGGAGCGTCGCATCGGGCCCTCATACATGAGGGGTGGTGTCGTGGCATGTCCGACGAGGCGGCACGCGTCTCCGGGGTGTGCCCCCCCCCCTCACGGACGGCGCCGCCGTCGGCACCTGGAGTGGGGAAACGGACGCGTCGGGTCTACACGGAGGGGGTCTTGCTGTGGGGCTAGCCCGGATATTGCTCCAAAGTGTTCCTATGGGCTGACCTAACACAACCGGGTGGAGAGGTCCACTGGTGAAAGTCCGTCCGTGCAAAGTCAAAGAGCTAGATCCCGTGGTCAAACGCTACAGGGTTAGGCGGGACGGGGACCCTGGGGGTAGCAATGCCACCGGAGCGTCGCACCGGGCCCTCATGCAACACGGAGTGGTGTGGTGGCATGTCCGAAGAGGCGGCAAGCGTCTCCGGGGTGTGCCCCCCTCACTGACGGCGCCGCCACCGGCACCTGGAGGGGGGAAACGGACGCGTCGGGTCTACACAGAGGGGATCTTGCTGTGGGGCTGGCTCGAATGTTGCTCCAAAGTGTTCCTATGGGCTGACCTAACACAAGCGGGTGGAGAGTCCAGTAGTCAAAGCCCATCCGTGCAAAGTCAAAGGGCTAGATCCCATGGTCAAACGCTACAGGGTTAGGTGGGACAGGGACCCTGGGGGTAGCAATGCCACCAAAGCGGTGCACGAGGCCCTCATACAATGCGGGGTGGTGTGGTGGCATGTCCGAAGAGGCGGCACACATCTCCGGGGTGTGCCCCCCCTCACTGACGGCGCTGCCGCCGGCACCTAGAGGGTGGAAACGGACGCGTAAGGGCTACACGGAGGGGATCTTGCTGTTGGTCTGGCCCGGATGTTGCTCTAAAGTGTTCCTATGGGCTGATCTAACACAACCAGATGGATAGGTCCACTGCTCAAAGCCCGTCCGTGCAAAGTGAAAGGGCTAGATCCCGTGGTCAAACGCTACAGGGTTAGGCGGGACGGGGGCCCTGGGGGGTAGCAATGCCACCGGACCGTCGCACCGGGCCCTCATGCATGCGGGGTGGTGCTACCTCTTGAGCTTGCGTTGGATTTCCCCGAAGACGAAGGGATGATGCAGCAGAGTAGCGTAAGTATTTCCCTTAGTTTTTGAGAACCAAGGTATCAATCTAGTAGGAGGCCACTCTCAAGTCCCTCGTACATGCAAAAAACGATAGCTACTCGCAACTAACGCGATTAGGGGTTGTCAATCCCTTCACGGTCACTTACGAGAGTGAGATCTGATAGATATAATATTTTTGGTATTTTTGGTATAAAGATGCAAAGTAAAAAGTAAAAAAGCAAAGTAAAAAGCAAAGCAAGATTAAAGTGATGGAGATTGATATGATGAGAATATACCCGGGGGCCATAGGTTTCACTAGTGGCTTCTCTCAAGAGCGTAAGTATTCTACATGGGTGAACAAATAACTATTGAGCAATTGACAGAATTGAGCATAGTTATGAGAATATCTAGGCATGATCATCTATATAGGCATCACATCCGTGACAAGTAGACCGAAACGATTCTGCATCTACTACTATTACTCCACTCATCGACCGCTACCCAGCATGCATCTAGAGTATTAAGTTAAAAGCAGAGTAACGCTTTAAGCAAGATGACATGATGCAGAGAGATAAATTCGTGCAATATGAAATAAACCCCATCTTGTTATCCTCGATGGCAACGATGCAATACGTGCCTTGCTGCCCCTTCTGTCACTGGGAAAGGACACCGCAAGATCGAACCCAAAGCTAAGCACTTCTCCCATGGCAAGAACTACCAATCTAGTTGGCCAAACCAAACGGATAATTCGAAGAGACTTGCAAAGATAACTAATGATACATAAGAGAATTCAGAGAAGATTCAAATATTATTCATAGATAGACTTGATCATAAACCCACAATTCATCGGTCTCAACAAACACACCACAAAAAGAAGATTACATCGAACAGATCTCCACAAGAGAGGGGGAGAACTTTGTATTGAGATCCAAAAAGAGAGAAGAAGCCATCTAGCTACTAACTATGGACCCGAAGGTCTGAGGTAAACTACTCACACTTCAACGGAGAGGCTATGATGATGTAGAAGCCCTCCGTGATGACGGCCTCTCCGGCGGAGCTCTGGAACAGGCCCCAAGATGGGATCTCGTGGATACAGAAAGTTGCGGCTGTGGAATTAGGTTTTTGGCCCCGTCCCTGTTCGTTTGGGGGTACGTAGGTATATATAGGAGGAAGAAGTACGTCGGTGGAGCTCCGAGGGGCACACGAGGCAGGGGGCGCGCCCTAGGGGGGGGCGCCCCCACCCTCGTGACCGCCTCTCTGATGCCTTGGCGTAGGGTCCAAGTCTCCTGGATCACGTTCGGTGAGAAAATCACGTTCCCAAAGTTTTCATTCCGTTTGGACTCCGTTTGATATTCCGTTTCTTCGAAACACCGAAATAGGCCAAAAACAGCAATTCTGGGCTGGGCCTCTGGTTAATAGGTTAGTCCCAAAAGTAATATAAAAATGGAAAATAAAGCCCAATATAGTCCAAAACAGTACATAATATAGCATGGAGCAATCAAAAAATATAGATACGTTGGAGACGTATCAGATGGTGTGGTGGCATGTCCGAAGAGGCGGCACGCGTCTCCGGGGTGTGCCCCCCCCCTCACGGACGGCGATGACACCGTAGTAGACGTTCTGCGGTAACGATGCGGCGTGAATATTATTAAATACTCGGAGCGCGATAAAATCATGAGTTTATTACACGACGTGGGCACATGTGCTATAGGACTGATGGTAATATTTCATAATTTTTGGTGATGAAGAAGTATCTGAACACTTCCCTCTACACGGATTGCTCTTCGCGTGTCTACGACTGTGCCCGGCGGCCTTCAGGGGCTAGCAGGCCGCCAAATCTTGCATAGGCGGCCTCTCACAAGTCTGGAAGTGTTGTGGCGGTTGCAAACGCCTGGCACGTGTCTCCGGGGTGTGCCTCCCTCACGGACGGCGCCGCCGCCGGCACCAGGAGGGGGGAAACGAACGCGTAGGGGCTACGCGGAGGGCATCTTGTTGTGGGTCTGGCCTGGATGTTGCTCCAAAGTGTTTCTATGGGCTGACCTAACACAACTGGGTGGATAGGTCCACTGGTCAAAGCCCGTCCGTGCAAAGTCAAAGGGCTAGATCCCGTGGTCAAACGCTACAGGGTTAGGCTGGACGGGGGCCCTGGGGGTAGCAATGCCACCGGAGCGTCGCACCGGGACCTCATACATGCCGTACGGTGTGGTGGCATGTCCGAAGAGGCCACACACATCTCCGGGGTTTGGCCCCCTCCAAGTGACGGCGGCACTGCCTTGCGTGGAGGGGGGGCACACCGCAGAGCCCCAAGACGGGTGTCTACGCATGCCTGAACACTTTCACATATGCATCGGGACCCGTGCGATGTTTTGGTGACATAGCTACACCCGGAATTTCCCCACTAACCAGAATTACCTCCGTGTCGACCATTTCCCCCTTCCGTGACACGGCGATAGCGACGTTCGTAACGGGGGGCAATCGATATACCATCGGGTGATGTTTTTTAAGATAAGGCATAATTATCTTATGGAAAAACAAAAACTAAAATAAAGTAAAAATAAAAATTAAAAATAAAATAAATGTATGCCGACGGCATAGCCGTCGGCATAGCTATGTGCACACTGCACTCCCACGGATCGTTGTCGTGGAATGGCACACGGATCGATGATGTGGCAGAGGGGCATGGGCCAGACCTATGCCGAAGGCTACGCCGTAGGCATATCTCTGCCACACAACGCCCCCCCCCCCCCCCACGCTCGGATCGATGACGTGTCGACGACGCGGATTGGTGATGTCAGCAACACTATGCCGGCGTAGGTTCAATACCGTCAAACGGTCAGCGCTGACCGAGTAGGTGGGCCTGGGCTATGCCGACGGCCTGTGCTACGCCGACGGGCTGCGTAGGCGTATCTGGAACGGTGCCGACGGCCTCATCTATGCCAACGGCCCTATCGGCTTAGATGGATGTATGCCGACGGCTTTTCTACACCTACCGCCAGTCCTAGGCCGTCGGGATAGGTCTATCTATGGCAACGGGGGCCGTCGGCATAGATGAGGCCGTCGGCCTAAGCTGATTTTCTGGTAGTGACTGCATGTAATGTAGTTTCTGAATCTTAACCATAAAAAAACGCTCCCTTTGCTCACAAAAGAGTACTTCTATAATGATATTACCTTTTCCGAACAACTACTGGTAAACTATGGAACAATTTATCTGAGCTCACTCATGCTTTGTTTACATTCTTACCATCTTGCTTTACTGCTTGCGAATTGTCTGTCCTGGCTGATTTGTGTAGATTTTTCAAATTAGTAATCATTAAAGCTCGTTATGATCTTTGTTGTCTTCTACAGTGAAACGAGTAATGTCTGTAATTATGCATGCTAGTCTAATTAATTTGCCCGTGAATAACAGAATATGGTGGGTATAACATCAACAATATGACTAGGCATAGTTGACTATTTATCATATAATTCTTGACCAATTATAGCTAAAGAGCTAGCCTTGCCATTTGTTCATTTGCAACTAAAATTATTCTTTACACAGACTCTTGAGTACGCAATTAAAATTCTTGCATTGCATGTTCATTTGTTTATCCTCTGACTTTTTAAGATTATTGCTTTGCTTCATGACTTCTGGTATGCCCATACTTTCTTCTTGTTCTAGTGCTTGTCTTGTGTCCATACGAGCTATAGCAGTATTTTGTGCTGTGGATGTTGCAAGTGATATGCAGCTACTTATTTCAGACTGACAAAACTTACACTATTTGCATGTATCTGGCACTTGTCTCTGATGAAGTACATATAAAGTGGTTGTCCTGGCTCATGCCTGGAAATTTGATTTGAAAATAATTTCTTTCCAAACATGCACATGTTAAGACCGATAGACTGAAATATGTTGCCTCACTTGCTAATTTGTTATACGTGAGCTGAGACTGAGAGATAATCACAGGAGATTCAGTTGTATTTTTCGTTCTAGTAGCCTACTTGGTGCTTTTGTGTTAGTTTGATCCTTGTCATGTACTCCTATGTAACTACGTATGCATGAGTATACTGTATGCAATGTATTCACAACGTAATCCAAGGCTTCCTTTATTCGCTGAGCGTTTTCTCAACTGTTGACTGATATAATCAACTTTTGCTGTCTGGAAAATGCGATGAATCCACTGCTGACCTCCGCTTCAAGTCGTGGGAGGAGTTTGGTCCCATCAAAGATGTCCTCTCGCGCATCAGGATGGTGACTTTTCGTGAGTTCCGGGGGAGCAGAGCGAGGTGGCCTTCCTCGAGCTCTTCTTTCAGAGTACACGAGCGCTGGAGGCCGCAGTTATTGTGCTGGCCGATCCGAGCTTCACACCTTTTTCAGTAGACGAGGCGCTTTCCAAAGTGAAGGAATGTTCCAAGAAAATTGCTAGCAAATTCCACCAAGTGTTGGTATGTGAAGGCCCTGAAGGCGCTGAACCCTGGACATTTCAAACCAGGGCGGGTTTTTCTTGTCAGGACCCTTTTTCACTTGTGGTGGCTGTCAGCTAAGCCTAGTTTCCGTGGAGAGGTGGATCTTTTTTGTTGGCATGTGTAAGCAGTTGCTGCCCTAGAATAGCTGCATGGCCATGCACGTCGTGCATGCCCCCCCACTCCCCGCACGTCGCGTGTCCCACTCTCCCTCTCTCTCCTGCCCTATGTGCCCTGTACATGTACGGCTCGTGTATATAATCACAGGAATGCAATGACAGCACCTAAGGTGCATTACTCTCTCGATCTCTCCAGCTCATATGGTACCAGACGCCGGTCCTCTCCTGCGTCGCTAGACCTCTTCTGCTGCTCTACCTCCCAACCGCACCTCCCCATGACGAACCCCACTCCCCCACCTCCGCCACCCCCTCCACCCCCGCGCCCGTCCGGCGACTCGCCGGCCACGCCTGCTACCCCGGTTCGTCCAGTTCCCGTGAGCCAGTCCCTGCTGACTCCCTCCGTCTTCGCGCGCGGCACCCTCGGCCGGCCCCTCTTCGTCCCGGATCCCGGCGCCTCCACGTCTGCGGCCCCGCCGCCACAGTCCTCGCTCGCGGCCGTCTTCATCAACCAGCATGTGCCGTTGGTGCTCTCCCTCAACCCTCCGAACTTCTCGCAGTGGTGCACTCTGTTCGAGGTTATGTTCCAGAAGTACGCCGTCCAGGAGCACCTCACGGGTCCACCGCGCGCCGCGACCTCCTCTGGGCCCAAGACGACGCGCACATCACCTCCTGGCTCTACAACCGCGTGAGCCACGAGATCTTCGGCCTCATCCACCGACGCGGAGCCTCCGCCGCCGAGGTCTGGTCCGCCATCTGCACTCTCTTTTTCGAGAACGTAGAGCACCAGATCGTCTTCCTCTCCACGGAGTTCAGGCGCATCGAATAAAGGGTCTTCTTCCATCATCGCCTACTTCGCGCCCCTCAAGGACTGCGCCGATCGCCCCGCCGATCTCGGCGCGGACGTCGACGACAGGGATCAGGTACTGAACATGTTTCGGGGGCTGCATCCACGGTTCCGTTATGCCATACCTATCCTCACTATGCAGACTCCGTTCCCCACCTTCCTTCGCTGCCGCGCCTTCTTCATGCTCGAGGAAAGCCGTCAGGCGGACGAGCGCCACACCGAGACCGCTCTCCACGCGGCCCGTGCGCCGGCGCAGCCCAGCCCAGGTGGGGGCGGCTCCAGCGCCGGCAGCGGACGCCCCAACAACGGCGGGCGCAACAAGGGCAGAGGCAGGGGCGCCGGCTCGGGCGGTGGCCATTCCTCCCACTCCGGCGGGGGCTCGGATGTGCCTCGCCCACCTGCTCCAACACCAGCGCCGTGGACCGACATGGTCCACGCGTGGCCCATGCCCTGGCGCCCCCATGCCCCGGGCTCGGGCATCCTTGGACCACGTCCCGGTGCCGCCGCTCCCTTTGCCGGCACTGCCTCTCACTACGGCAGGATACCCAACTCCGCTCCACCCGTCGTCTGGCTGCATGGGGCTGTCCCGCTGCACCTCCTATACGGCGCTCCTGGCGGCCCTACTGTCGGCGGTGCCCCTGCCGGGGGCAGCTCCAACTCCGGTGGCGCCGCATGGGACCAGACGGCCCTGATCCACGCCCTCAACAATCTGCAAGTCCAGCAGGGGCAGCCGGCCGCGTCTGATGCAGAGTGGTACCTGGACACTGGCGCCACGACCCATATGGCTTCATCGCCAGGTATTCTCTCCTTCTCCCATCCCTGTTCTTCCCCTGGCATTACAGTTGGTGATGGCTCGACGCTCGCAGTCACGCACTCCGGCCACCACTTCATCCCTACAGCCACACATCCCCTCTCCCTGCACAACGTTCTTGTCTCCCCTCATCTCATCAAAAACCTAATATCTATCAAAGCCCTAGCCCGTGATAACCCTGTTAACGTGGAATTTGATGACATTGGTTTTTCTGTTAAGGACCGAAGAATGAAGACGGTGATCCTCCGATGTGATTTGCTGGATGAGCTCTACCCCATGACCTCGCCACCGACCAAACAGCAAGCCCTCCTCGCCGTCTCCTGCGACACATGGCATCGCCGCCTCGGTCACCTTGGTGACGATGCTCTTGATCACACCCTTCGGAGCTGCCACATCCGCCCGTCTGATGCATCTCGCCCCACCTGTAATGCCTGTCAATTAGGAAAAAGTGTGCGCTTGCCCTTTAGCTCTTCGGAACATGTTTCCTATTTCCCGTTTCAGCTTGTGCATTGTGATGTTTGGACCTCTCCTATTATGAGTGTTTCCGGTTGGCAATATTACCTTGTTATTGTGGATGATTATAGCCATTTCATATGGACGTATGATAACCCACAAGTATAGGAGATCGCAACAGTTTTCGAGGGTAAAGTATTCAACCCAAATTTATTGATTCGACACAAGGGGAGCCAAAGAATACTCTCAAGTATTAGCAGCTGAGTTGTCAACTTAACCACACCTGGAAACTTAGTATCTGCAGCAAAGTATTTAGTAGCAAAGTAATATGATAGTAGTGGTAACGGTAGCAAAAGGTAAGAGTAGTAAAAGTAATGTTATTGGTATTTTGTAGTGATGATAGCAATAGCAACGGGAAAGTAAATAAGCGAAGAACAATATATGGAAAGATCGTAGGCAATGGATCGGTGATGGAGAATTATGCCGGATGCGGTTCATCATGTAACAGTCATAACCTAGGGTGACACAGAACTAGCTCCAGTTCATTGATATAATGTAGGCATGTATTCCGAACATAGTCATACGTGCTTATGGAAAAGAACTTGCATGCCATCTTTTGTCCTACCCTCCTGTGGCAGCGGGGTCCTTACGAAAACTAAGGGATATTAAGGCCTCCTTTTAATAGAGTACCGGAACAAAGCATTAACACATAGTGAATACATGAACTCCTCAAACTACGGTCATCATCGGTAAATATCCCGATTATTGTCACTTCGGAGTTAACGGATCATAACACATAATAGGTGACTATAGACTTGCAAGATAGGATCAAGAACACTCATATATTGATGAAAATATAATAGGTTCAGATCTGAAATCATGGCACTCGGGCCCTAGTGACAAGCATTAAGCATTGCAAAGTCATAGCAACATCAATCTCAGAACATAGTGGATACTAGGGATCAAACCCTAACAAAACTAACTCAATTACATGATAGATCCCATCCAACCCATCACTGTCCAGCAAGCGTACGATGCAATTACTCACGCACGGCGGTGAGCATCATGAAATTGGTGATGGAGGATGGTTGATGATGACGATGGCGATGGATTCACCTCTCCGGAGCCCAGAACGGACTCCAGATCAGCCCTCCCGAGAGATTTTAGGGCTTGGCGGTGGCTCCGTATCGTAAAACGCGATGAATTCTTTTCTCTCATTTTTTTCTCCCCGAAACACAATATATAGAGTTGGAGTTGGAGTTGGAGTCGGAGGAGATCCAAGGGGCCCACGAGGTAGGGGGCGTGCCCCACCCTCGTGGAGAGGTGGTGGGCCCCCTGGCCTTCATCTTTTGCAGGTATTTTTTATATTTTCCAAAAAGTTGCTCCGTGAAGTTTCAGGTCATTCCGAAAACAGCGTCAGTCCGGGTTAGTTCCATTCAAATCATGCAAGTTAGAGTCCAAAACACGGGCAAAAGTGTTTGGAAAAGTAGATACGACGGAGACGTATCAACTCCCCCAAGCTTAAACCTTTGCTTGTCCTCAAGCAATTCAGTTGACAAACTGAAAGTGATAAAGAAAAACTTTTACAAACTCTGTTTGCTCTTGTTGTTGTAAATATATAAAGCCAGCATTCAAGTTTTCAGCAAAGATTATAACTAACCACATTCGCAATAACGCTTAGGTCTCAAGTTTACTCATATCAATGGCATAATCAACTAGCGAGCAATAATAATAAATCTCGGATGACAACACTTTCTCAAAATAATCATAATATGATATAACAAGATGGTATCTCGCTAGTCCTTTCTGAGACCGCAAAACATAAATGCAGAGCACCTTTAAAGACCAAGGACTGACTAGACATTGTAATTCATGGTAAAAGAGATCCAGTCAAGTCATACTCAATGTAAATTAACAGTAATGAATGCAAATGACAGCGGTGCTCTCCAACTGGTGCTTTTTAATAAGAGGATGATGACTCAGCATAAAAGTAAATAGATAGGCACTTCGTAGAGGGAAGCAGGGATTTATAGAGGTGCCAGAGCTAGGTTTGGAAATAGAGATGAATAATATTTTGAGCGGTATACTTTCATTGTCAACATAACAACCAAGAGATGGCGGTATCTTCCATGCTACACACATTATAGGTGGTTCCCAAATAGAATGGTAAAGTTTATACTCCCCCTTCCATCAACAAGCATCAATCCATGGCTTGCTCGAAACAACGAGTGCCTCCAACAAAAAAGAGTCCCAGGGGGCTTTTGTTTGCAATTATTTCGATTTAGTTTGCATAAAGCATGGGACTGGGCATCCCGGTGACCAGTCATTTATCTGTGAGTGAGGAGCGGAGTCCACTCCTCTTGAGAATAACCCGCCTAACATGGAAGATACAGACAACTCTAGTTGATACATGAGCTATTCGAGCATACAAAATAGGATATTTATTTGAAGGCTTAGAGTTTGGCACATACAAATTTACTTGGAATGGCAGGTAGATACCGTATATAGGTAGGTATAGTGGACTCATGTGGAATAACTTTGGGGTTTAAGGGATTGGATGCATGTCGGTGTCAAAACCGGCGGTTCTCGGGTAGGGGGTCCCGAACTATGCGTCTAGGCCAGATGGTAACAGGAGGCAAGGGACACAAAGTTTTACCTAGGTTCGGGCCCTCTCGATGGAGGTAAAACCCTATGTCATGCTTGATTAATATTGATGATATGGGTAGTACAAGGGTAGATCTACCACGAGATCAGAGAGGCTAAACCCTAGAAGCTAGCCTATGGTATGATTGTTGTGTATGAATGTGTTGTCCTACGGACTAAAACCCTCCGGTTTATATAGACACCGGATAGGGTTAGGGTTACATAGAGTCGGTTACAATGGTAGGAGATCTACATATCCGTATCGCCAAGCTTGCCTTCCACACCAAGGAAAGTTCCTTCCGGACACGGGACGAAGTCTTCAATCTTGTATCTTCATAGTCCAGGAGTCCGGCTGAAGGTATAGTCCGGCCATCCGGACACCCCCTAATCCAGGACTCCCTCAATGCACAAGCAGTATTCCCGCTTAGTACAGGTGAAGGCTAGCAAAAGACTAGGAAGCGACCAACTAGAGAGCGACAACAGTCATGAACATGCATTAAAATTAATCAACACCGAATGCAAGCATGAGTAGGATATAATCCACCATGAACATAAATATCGTGAAGGCTATGTTGATTTTGTTTCAACTACATGCGTGAACATGCGCCAAGTCAAGTAAATTAAATCATTTAGAGCAGGATACCACCCTATCATACCACATCATAACCGTCTCAATAGCATGTTGGCACGCAAGGTAAACCATTATAACTCATAGCTAATCAAGCATGGCACAAGAAACTATGATCTCTAATTGTCATTGCAAACATGTTTATTCATAATAGGCTGAATCAGGAACGATGAACTAATCATATTTACAAAAACAAAAGAGGTCGAGTTCATTCCAGCTTTTCTCATCTCAGTCAGTCCATCATATATCGTCATAATTGCCCTTCACTTGCAAGACCGAACGATGTGAATAATAATAATAGTGCGTGTGCATTGGACTAAGCTGGAATTTGCAAGCATTCAATAAACAGGAGAAGACAAGGCAATATGGGCTCTTTTGTCAGATCAACAATTATGCATGTAAGAGCCACCTCAACAATTTAATCATGGTCTTCTCCTATCGACCCTCAAAGAAAAGAAAAGAAATAAAACTATTTACATGGGAAAGCTCCCAACAAGCAAAAGAAGAACAGGAAATATTTTTGGGTTTTCTTTTTAATTAATACTACAAGCATGGAAATTAAAACTAGCTAAAAGCTAGAAGTATTTTTTTTTTGGTTTTTCTTAAGGTTTATTAAACACACAAGAAGAAAGCATAAAAAGGAAATAAACTAGCATGGATGATACAATGAAAAAGTATGAGCACCGACATCTAGCAATGAGTGTGTGAACATAAATGTAATGTCGGTGGGAAATACGTACTCCCCAAGCTTAGGATTTTGTCCTAAGTTGGTCTATGGCCATGGCTGACCTGGCGAATATCCATAATAATAGTTGGGGTCGTACTGAGATGAAGAAGAAGACTCCGATTGCCACTAGCTGGCAATCATCTCCGGATCCCACTGGTAATTAGACTGTCGTGAAGGATCAACTTGTGGTTCCGGCTCTGGCTCCATGGATGGTGCATGGTTCCGGTAGGCGTGAATAGCCTTTAACGGAACAAGGTACTGGCCTGCAGATAAATCAAACAAAGCAGGAGCAGGCAGGGTAATAGTCTCAGGATGATGTTTATCAAAGAACAATTTGTATTTAAGCTCTCCTTCCCTATTCTTAACAATAAAATCATGTGCCACCATACTTTTATAATCTAAATAAACACGAGGCAGCACCTTTTCTTCCTTTTCATAATGCCTAATAGGTCTGTTAAAATGTGCAGCTAGGCGTGAAGTATAGATGCCTCCAAAGATGGGGCCCTTGGTACGGTTCAGACTTAACCGTTTAGCAATAATGCCACCCATAATAACAGAGTTATCACTGTATAAACCGTGGAGCCAAATAATAATATCAGGAATACTAAGGTTTCCACAGTTTCCGTGACCAATTAAACAACGACTAGCAAATAATGCAAAATAGCATAGAACAGGGAAATGAATGCTAGTGATTCGTGCATCGGAAACCTTCCTTGTTTCCCTTACAGTGATAGTATCAATAAACCCATCCACATCATCGCGATGTGGTTCCTCTGTCTTGCCCTCAAAACGGACTAAACGAACCCGACAAAAATCATAAAGTGGCATCTCCTTATGCTCATAATATAAATGAAACTCCACCGTAGGTGGTGAGCTCCTAGAATGGAAATGAAAGTTTTGCACAAAGGTATTTGTGAGTAAGAGATACTGATCGCATTAGTCATGGAGGAAAGCGGTGAGGCTTGCATTCTTAGCCAATTCATGAAAATATTCATAAATCCCGGCTGCTCTCAAGAAATCATCGGAAGGCCATTCACACGCCCGAACCTCTGCGGTGCGAGGCAGATTATACTTAGGCTTTGGTGCCTTTTCCTTCGAGCTTTGGCTCGATGAGCCCCTCAAAAGTCTCTTCATCATTTTATGAAAATTCTGAAATTTTTAGTAACTTCAAAATAAAAGTAAACCAAACTCAATAATATTGATAGCAACTACTCCTACAAGTGCCTAGGGCCTATATCATGCATCAAAACTACTGGGAACCATATAAATTTGACATGCAAGCTCAAGAACAGGGTCACCTAAGCAGCAAAAATTTGCAATGAATAAAGCACTAGAAGAAAAACTAATTGGACCAATGGAGGAGTCACATACCAAGGAACAATACCCCCAAGCAGTTTTGTGAGGGGTGCTTTGAGCAAGGAGATCGAAAATGGCAGCAAGACGTGCTTGGACTCGGGTTTGAGCTGGATATTCGTGTTTGGGAGAGGAAGAAGGAGTGTGTGGGTGAAAGGGTAAGTGGAGGAGGGCCACCGTGGGCCCACGAGGCAGGGGGCGCGCCTAGGGGGGTAGGGCGCGCCCTCCACCCTCGTGGGCAGGTGGTTGACCCCCTTGCTGTGTTCTCAGTGCCAAATATTCTCAAATATTCTATAAAAATTATATTTAAATTTCAGGGCATTTGGAGAACTTTTATTTTCAGGGTATTTTCATATTGCACAGATAATCAGATAACAGATAAAGTAAAAGAAGGGTACAGAGAGTTGTGCCTTCTAGTTTCATCCATCTCATGATCATCAAAAGGAATCCACTAACAAGGTTGATCAAGTCTTTTTTAAAGAACTCATTCTGAATAACATGGAACCGGAGAAATTTCGAATAACACTATGTTACTGTTGGGTTTCGTAGTAATTTCAAAAAAATTCCTACGCACACGCAAGATCATGTGATGCATAGCAACGAGGGGAGAGTGTGATCTACATACCTAGTAGATCGACAGCGGAAGCGTTTGGTTGATGTAGTCATACGTCTTCACGATCCGACCGATCAAGCACCAAAACTACGGCACCTCCGAGTTCGAGCACACGTTCAGCTCGATGACGATCCCCGGACTCCGATCCAGCAAAGTGTCGGGGAAGAGTTTCGTCAGCATGACGGCGTGGTGACGATCTTAATGCACCACAGCAGCAGGGCTTCGCCTAAACTCCGCTACAGTATTATCGAGGACTATGGTGGCTGGGGGCACCGCACACGGCTAAGGAATAGATCATGTGGATCAACTTGTGTGTCTAGAGGTGCCCCCTGCCTCCGTATATAAAGGAGCCAAGGGGGAGGGGCCGCCGGCCAGGAGGAGGGCGCAGGAGGAGTCCTACTCCTACCGGGAGTAGGACTCCCCCCCCCCAATCCTAGTTGGACTAGGATTCCCCAAGGGGGAAAGAGAGAGAGGGGGGCCGGCCACCTCTCCTAGTCCTAATAGGACTAGGGGAGGGGGGAGGCGCGCGGACACCTTGGGCTGCCCCTTTCTCCTTTCCACTAAAGCCCATTAAGGCCCATATGGCTCCCGGGGGGTTCCGGTAACCTCCCGGTACTCCGGTAAAATCCCGATTTCACCCGGAACACTTCCGATGTCCAAATATAGGCTTCCAATATATCAATCTTTATGTCTCGACCATTTCGAGACTCCTCGTCATGTCCGTGATCACATCCGGGACTCCGAACTAACTTCGGTACATCAAAATGCATAAACTCATAATATAACTGTCATCGTAACCTTAAGCGTGCGGACCCTACGGGTTCGAGGACAATGTAGACATGACCGAGACACGTCTCCGGTCAATAACCAATAGCGGGAACTGGATGCCCATATTGGCTCCTACATATTCTACGAAGATCTTTATCGGTCAGACCGCATAACAACATACGTTTGTTCCCTTTGTCATCGGTATGTTACTTGCCCGAGATTCGATCGTCGGTATTCCAATACCTAGTTCAATCTCGTTACCGGCAAGTCTCTTTACTCGTTCTATAATACATCATCCCGCAACTAACTCATTTAGTTGCAATGCTTGCAAGGCTTAAGTGATGTGCATTACCGAGAGGGCCCAGAGATACCTCTCCGACAATCGGAGTGACAAAACCTAATCTCGAAATACGCCAACCCAACATGTACCTTTGGAGACACCTGTAGTACTCCTTTATAATCACCCAGTTACGTTGTGACGTTTGGTAGTACCCAAAGTTTTCCTCCGGTAAACCGGAGTTGCATAATCTCATAGTTATAGGAACATGTATAAGTCATGAATAAAAGCAATAGCAACATACTAAACAATCGGGTGCTAAGCTAATGGAATGGGTCATGTCAATCAGATCATTCTCTTAATGATGTGATCCCGTTAATCAAATAACAACTCATTGTTCATGGTTAGGAAACATAGCCATCTTTGATTAACGAGCTAGTCAAGTAGAGGCATACTAGTGACACTTTGTTTGTCTATGTATTCACACATGTATTATGTTTCCGGTTAATACAATTCTAGCATGAATAATAAACATTTATCATGATTATAAGGAAATAAATAATAACTTTATTATTGCCTCTAGGGCATATTTCCTTCAGTCTCCCACTTGCACTAGAGTCAATAATCTAGATTACACCGTAATGATTCTAACACCCATGGAGCCTTGGTGCTGATCATGTTTTGCTCGTGGAAGAGGCTTAGTCAATGGGTCTGCAACATTCAGATCCGTATGTATCTTGCAAATCTCTATGTCTCCCACCTGGACTAAATCCCGGATGGAATTGAAGCGTCTCTTGATGTGCTTGGTTCTCTTGTGAAATCTGGATTCCTTTGCCAAGGCAATTGCACCAGTATTGTCACAAAAGATTTTCATTGGACCCGATGCACTAGGTATGACACCTAGATCGGATATGAAATCCTTCATCCAGACTCCTTCATTTGCTGCTTCCGAAGCAGCTATGTACTCCGCTTCACATGTAGATCCCGCTAGAACGCTTTGTTTAGAACTGCACCAACTGACAGCTCCACCGTTTAATGTAAACACGTATCCGGTTTGCGATTTAGAATCATCCGGATCAGTGTCAAAGCTTGCATCAACGTAACCATTTACGACGAGCTCTTTGTCACCTCCATATACGAGAAGCATATCCTTAGTCCTTTTCAGGTATTTCAGGATGTTCTTGACCGCTGTCCAGTGATCCACTCCTGGATTACTTTGGTACCTCCCTGCTAGACTTATAGCAAGGCACACATCAGGTCTGGTACACAGCATTGCATACATGATAGATCCTATTGCTGATGCATAGGGAACATCTTTCATATTCTCTCTATCTTCTGCAGTGGTCGGGCATTGAGTCTTACTCAATTTCACACCTTGTAACATAGGCAAGAATCCTTTCTTTGCTTGATCCATTTTGAACTTCTTCAAAATTTTGTCAAGGTATGTTGTTTGTGAAAGTCCAATTAAGCGTCTTGATCTATCTCTATAGATCTTAATGCCTAATATCTAAGCAGCTTCACCGAGGTCTTTCATTGAAAAACTCTTATTCAAGTATCCCTTTATGCTATCCAGAAATTCTATATCATTTCCAATTAATAATATGTCATCCACATATAATATCAGAAATGCTACAGAGCTCCCACTCACTTTCTTGTAAATACAGGCTTCTCCAAAAAGTCTGTATAAAACCAAATGCTTTGATCACACTATCAAAACGTTTATTCCAACTCCGAGAGGCTTGCACCAGTCCATAAATGGATCGCTGGAGCTTGCACACTTTGTTAGCTCCCTTTGGATCGACAAAACCTTCTGGTTGCATCATATACAACTCTTCTTCTAGAAATCCATTCAGGAATGCAGTTTTGACATCCATCTGCCAAATTTCATAATCATAAAATGCGGCAATTGCTAACATGATTCGGACAGACTTAAGCATCGCTACGGGTGAGAAGGTCTCATCGTAGTCAATCCCTTGAACTTGCCGAAATCCTTTTGCGACAAGTCGAGCTTTGTAGACAGTAATATTACCGTCAGCGTCAGTCTTCTTCTTGAAGATCCATTTATTCTCAATTGCTTGCCGATCATCGGGCAAGTCAACCAAAGTCCATACTTTGTTCTCATACATGGATCCCATCTCAGATTTCATGGCTTCAAGCCACTTTGCGGAATCTGGGCTCACCATTGCTTCTTCATAGTTCGTAGGTTCATCATGATCTAGCATCATGACTTCCAGAACGGGATTACTATACCACTCTCACGCGGATCTTACTCTGGTTGATCTACGAGGTTCAGTAGTATCTTGTTCTGAAGTTTCATGATCATTATCATTGACTTCCTCACTAACTCGTGTAGGTGTCACAGAAACAGTTTTCTGTGATGTACTACTTTCCAATAAGGGAGCAGGTACAGTTACCTCGTCAAGTTCTAGTTTCCTCCCACTCACTTCTTTCGAGAGAAACTCTTTCTCCAGAAAGTTTCCGAATTTAGCAACAAAAGTCTTGCCTTCGGATCTGTGATAGAAGGTGTATCCAATAGTTTCCTTTGGATATCCTATGAAGACACATTTCTCCGATTTGGGTTCGAGCTTATCAGGTTGAAGCTTTTTCACATAAGCATCGCAACCCCAAACTTTCAGAAACGACAACTTTGGTTTCTTGCCAAACCACAGTTCATAAGGCGTCGTCTCAACGGATTTTGATGGTTCCCTATTTAACGTGAATGCGGCCGTCTCTAGAGCGTATCCCCAAAACGATAGCGGTAAATCAGTAAGAGACATCATAGATCGCACCATATCCAGTAAAGTACGATTACGACGTTCGGACACACCATTACGCTGAGGTGTTCCGGGTGGCGTGAGTTGCGAAACTATTCCACAATTTTTCAAATGTACACCAAACTCGTAACTCAAATCTCCTCCACGATCAGATCGTAGAAACTTTATTTTCTTGTTACGATGATTTTCAACTTCACTCCGAAATTCCTTGAACTTTTCAAATGTTTCAGACTTATGTTTCATTAAGTAGATATACCCATATCTGCTTAAATCATCTGTGAAGGTGAGAAAATAACGATATCCGCCACGAGCCTCAATATTCATCGGACCACATACATCTGTATGTATGATTTCCAACAAATCTGTTGCTCTCTCCATAGTACCGGAGAACGGTGTTTTGGTCATCTTGCCCATGAGGCACGGTTCGCAAGTACCAAGTGATTCATAATCAAGTGGTTCCAAAAGTCCATCAGAATGGAGTTTCTTCATGCGCTTTACACTGATATGACCTAAACGGCAGTGCCACAAATAAGTTGCACTTTCATTATCAACTCTGCATATTTTGGCTTCAACATTATGAATATGTGTGTTACTACTATCGAGATTCAACAAGAATAGACCACTCTTCAAGGGTGCATGACCATAAAAGATATTACTCATATAAATAGAACAACCATTATTCTCTGATTTAAATGAATAACCGTCTCGCATAAAACAAGATCCAGATATAATGTTCATGCTTAACGCTGGCACCAAATAACAATTATTTAGGTCTAATACTAATCCCGAAGGTAGATGTAGAGGTAGCGTGCCGACTGCGATCACATCGACTTTGGAACCGTTTCCCACGCGCATCGTCACCTCGTCCTTAACCAATCTTCGCTTGATCCGTAGTCCCTGTTTCGAGTTGCAAATATTAGCAACAGAACCAGTATCAAATACCCAGGTGCTACTGCGAGCATTAGTAAGGTACACATCAATAACATGTATATCACATATACCTTTGTTCACCTTGCCATCCTTCTTATCCGCCAAATACTTGGGGCAATTCCGCTTCCAGTGACCAGTCTGCTTGCAATAGAAGCACTCAGTTTCAGGCTTAGGTCCAGGTTTGGGTTTCTTCTCTTGAGTAGCAACTTGCTTGCCGTTCTTTTTGAAGTTCCCCTTCTTCTTCCCTTTGCCCTTTTTCTTGAAACTAGTGGTCTTGTTGACCATCAACACTTGATGCTCCTTCTTGATTTCTACCTCTGCAGCTTTCAGCATCGCGAAGAGCTCGGGAATAGTCTTGTTCATCCCTTGCATATTGTAGTTCATCACGAAGCTCTTATAGATTGGTGGCAGTGATTGAAGAATTCTGTCAATGACGCAATCATCTGGAAGATTAACTCCCAATTGAATCAAGTGATTATTATACCCAGACATTTTGAGTATATGCTCACTGACAGAACTGTTCTCCTCCATCTTGCAGCTATAGAACTTATTGGAGACTTCATATCTCTCAATCCGGGCATATGCTTGAAATATTAACTTCAACTCCTGGAACATCTCATATGCTCCATGACGTTCAAAACGTCGTTGAAGTCCCGATTCTAAGCCGTAAAGCATGGCACACTGAACTATCGAGTAGTCATCAGCTTTGCTCTGCCAGAGGTTCATAACATCCGGCGTTGCTCCTGCAGCAGGCCTGGCACCCTGTGGTGCTTCCAGGACGTAATTCTTCTGTGCAGCAATGAGGATAATCCTCAAGTTACGGACCCAGTCCGTGTAATTGCTACCATCATCTTTCAAGTTTGCTTTCTCAAGGAACGCATTAAAATTCAACGGAACAACAGCACGAGCTATCTATCTACAATCAAACATAAACAAGCAAGATACTAATCAGGTACTAAGTTTCATGATAAATTTAAGTTCAGTTAATCAAATTAATTAAAGAACTCCCACTTAGATAGACATCCCTCTAATCCTCTAAGTGATTACGTGATCCAAATCAACAAAACCATAACCGATCATCACGTGAGATGGAGTAGTTTTCAATGGTGAACATCGTTATGTTGATCATATCTACTATATGATTCACGCTCGACCTTTCGGTCTCCGTGTTCCGAGGCCATATCTGTATATGCTTGGCTCGTCAAGTATAACCTGAGTATTGCGCGTGTGCAACTATTTTGCACCCGTTGTATTTGAACGTAGAACCTATCACACCCGATCATCACGTGGTGTCTCAGCACGAAGAACTTTCGCAACGGTGCATACTCAGGGAGAACATTTCTTGATAATTTAGTGAGAGATCATCTTATAATGCTACCGTCAATCAAAGCAAGATAAGATGCATAAAAAGGATAAACATCACATGCAATCAACATAAGTGATATGATATGGCCATCATCATCTTGTGCTTGCGATCTCCATCTCCGAAGCACCGTCGTGATCACCATCGTCACCGGCGTGACACCTTGATCTCCATCGTAGTATCGTTGTCATCTCGCCAAGCTTGTGCTTCTACGACTATCGCTACCGCTTAGTGATAAAAGTAAAGCATTACATCGCGATTGCATTGCATACAATAAAACGACAACCATAAGGCTCCTGCCAGTTGTCGATAACTCGGTTACAAAACATGATCATCTCATACAATAAAATTCAGCATCATGTCTTGACCATATCAAATCACAACATGCCCTACAAAAACAAGTTAGACGTCCTCTACTTTGTTGTTGCAAGTTTTACGTGGCTGCTACGGGCTTAAGCAAGAACCAATCTTACCTACGCATCAAAACCACAACGATAGTTTGTCAATTTGACTCCGTTTTAACCTTCGCAAGGACCGGGCGTAGCCATACTTGGTTCAACTAAAGTTGGAGAGACAGTCGCCCGCAAGCCACCTGTGTGCAAAGCACGTCGGGGGAACCGGTCTCGCGTAAGCGTACGCGTAATGTTGGTCCGGGTCGTCTCGTCCAACAATGCCGCCGAACCAAAGTATGACATGCTGGTAGGCAGTATGACTTATATCGCCCACAACTCACTTGTGTTCTACTCGTGCAAATAACATCAACATAAATAACCTAGGCTCTGATACCACTGTTGGGTTTCGTAGTAATTTCAAAAAATTTCCTACGCACACGCAAGATCATGTGATGCATAGCAACGAGGGGAGAGTGTGATCTACATACCTAGTAGATCGACAACGGAAGCGTTTGGTTGATGTAGTCGTACGTCTTCACGATCCGACCGATCAAGCACCGAAACTACGGCACCTCCGAGTTCGAGCACACGTTCAGCTCGATGACGATCCCCGGACTCCGATCCAGCAAAGTGTCGGGGAAGAGTTCCGTCAGCACGACGGCGTGGTGACGATCTTGATGCACCACAGCAGAAGGGCTTCGCCTAAACTCCGCTACAGTATTATCGAGGACTATGGTGGCTGGGGGCACCGCACACGGCTAAGGAATAGATCACGTGGATCAACTTGTGTGTCTAGAGGTGCCCCCTGCCTCCGTATATAAAGGAGCCAAGGGGGAGGGGCCGCCGGCCAGGATGAGGGCGCAGGAGGAGTCCTACTCCTACCGGGAGTAGGACTCCCCCCCCCCCAATCCTAGTTGGACTAGGATTCCCCGAGGGGGAAAGAGAGAGAGGGGGGCCGGCCACCTCTCCTAGTCCTAATAGGACTAGGGGAGGGGGGAGGCACGCGGCCACCTTGGGCTGCCCCTTTCTCCTTTCCACTAAAGCCCATTAAGGCCCATATGGCTCCCGGGGGGTTCCGGTAACCTCCCGGTACTCCGGTAAAATCCCAATTTCGCCCGGAACACTTCCGATGTCCAAATATAGGATTCCAATATATCAATCTTTATGTCTCGACCATTTCGAGACTCCTCGTCATGTCCGTGATCACATCCGGGACTCCGAACTAACTTTGGTACAACAAAACGCATAAACTCATAATATAACTGTCATCATAACCTTAAGCGTGCGGACCCTACAGGTTCGAGAACAATGTAGACATGACCGAGACACGTCTCCGGTCAATAACCAATAGCGGGACCTGGATGCCCATATTGGCTCCTCCATATTCTACGAAGATCTTTATCGGTCAGACCGCATAACAACATACGTTTGTTCCCTTTGTCATCGGTATGTTACTTGCCCGAGATTCGATCGTCGGTATTCCAATACCTAGTTCAATCTCGTTACCGGCAAGTCTCTTTACTCGTTCTATAATACATCATCCCGCAACTAACTCATTTAGTTGCAATGCTTGCAAGGCTTAAGTGATGTGCATTACCGAGAGGGCCCAGAGATACCTCTCCGACAATCGGAGTGACAAAACCTAATCTCGAAATACGCCAACCCAACATGTACCTTTGGAGACACCTGTAGTACTCCTTTATAATCACCCAGTTACGTTGTGACGTTTGGTAGTACCCAAAGTGTTCCTATGGTAAACGGGAGTTGCATAATCTCATAGCTATAGGAACATGTATAAGTCATGAAGAAAGCAATAGCAACATACTAAACGATCGGGTGCTAAGCTAATGGAATGGGTCATGTCAATCAGATCATTCTCTTAATGATGTGATCCCGTTAATCAAATAACAACTCATTGTTCATGGTTAGGAAACATAACCATCTTTGATTAACGAGCTAGTCAAGTAGAGGCATACTAGTGACACTTTGTTTGTCTATGTATTCACACATGTATTATGTTTCCGGTTAATACAATTCTAGCATGAATAATAAACATTTATCATGATTATAAGGAAATAAATAATAACTTTATTATTGCCTCTAGGGCATATTTCCTTCAGTCTCCCACTTGCACTAGAGTCAATAATCTAGATTACACCGTAATGATTCTAACACCCATGGAGCCTTGGTGCTGATCATGTTTTGCTCGTGGAAGAGGCTTAGTCAATGGGTCTGCAACATTCAGATCCGTAGGTATCTTGCAAATCTCTATGTCTCCCACCTGGACTAAATCCCGGATGGAACTGAAGCGTCTCTTGATGTGCTTGGTTCTCTTGTGAAATCTGGATTCCTTTGCCAAGGCAATTGCACCAGTATTGTCACAAAAGATTTACATTGGACCCGATGCACTAGGTATGACACCTAGATCGGATATGAAATCCTTCATCCAGACTCCTTCATTTGCTGCTTCCGAAGCAGCTATGTACTCCGCTTCACATGTAGATCCCGCTAGAACGCTTTGTTTAGAACTGCACCAACTGACAGCTCCACCGTTTAATGTAAACACGTATCTGGTTTGCGATTTAGAATCGTCCGGATCAGTGTCAAAGCTTGCATCAATGTAACCATTTACGACGAGCTCTTTGTCACCTCCATATACGAGAAGCATATCCTTAGTCCTTTTCAGGTATTTCAGGATGTTCTTGACCGCTGTCCAGTGATCCACTCCTGGATTACTTTGGTACCTCCCTGCTAGACTTATAGCAAGGCACACATCAGGTCTGGTACACAGCATTGCATACATGATAGATCCTATTGCTGATGCATAGGGAACATCTTTCATATTCTCTCTATCTTCTGCAGTGGTCGGGCATTGAGTCTTACTCAATTTCACACCTTGTAACACAGGCAAGAATCCTTTCTTTGCTTGATCCATTTTGAACTTCTTCAAAATTTCTTCTTGACAGTAGGAAGAGGAAATTGAAAACCTCCAAATATAATCGATGGAATTTCTCCAATAGAGTTGATACTATGAACTTGAGGTTGTTTCCTCCGAAAGTGTACCATATGTTCATTACCATTAACATGAAAAGTGACATTGCCTTTAGTGCAATCAATGACAGCCCCTGCAGTATTGAAAAAGGGTCTTCCAAGAATAATAGACATACTATCGTCCTCGGGAATATCAAGAATAACAAAGTCCGTTAAGATAGTAATGTTTGCAACTACAATGGGCACATCCTCACAAATACCGACAGGTATAGTAGTTGATTTATCAGCCATTTGCAAAGATATTTCAGTACGTGTCAACTTATTCAAATCAAGTCTACGATATAAAGAGAGAGGCATAACACTAACACCGGCTCCAAGATCACATAAAGCAGTTTTAACATAGTTTCTTTTAATGGAGCATGGTATAGTGGGTACTCCTGGATCTCCAAGTTTCTTTGGTATTCCACCCTTAAAAGTATAATTAGCAAGCATGCTGGAAATTTCAGCTTCTGGTATCTTTCTCTTATTTATAACAATATCTTTCATATACTTCGCATAAGGATTCATTTTAAGCATATCAGTTAATTGCATACGCAAAAAGATAGGTCTAATCATTTCAGCAAAGTGCTCAAAATCCTCATCATCCTTTTTCTTGGATGGTTTGGGAGGAAAAGGCATGGGTTTCTGAACCCATGGTTCTCTTTCTTTACCATGTTTCCTAGCAACAAAGTATTTCTTATCATAATGTTGATTCTTTGATTGTGGGTTATCAAGATCAACAGCAGGTTCAATTTCTACATCATTATCATTAATAGGTTGAGCATCATCATGAATAGTATCCTTAACATTATTTTCAGGTTCATTACCAGATTGAGTTTCAGCATCAGAAATAGAAATATCATTTGGATTCTCAGGTGTTTCAGTAACAGGTTCACTAGAAGCATGCAAAGTCCTATCATTTTTCTTTTTCTTCCTTTTAGAAGGACTAGGTGCATCTATATTATTTCTCGGAGAATCTTGCTCAATTCTCTTAGGATGGCCTTCAGGATACAAAGGTTCCTGACTCATTTTACTACCTCTAGTCATAACTCTTACAACATTATCATTATCTTTGCTATTCAATTCATTGAGCAAATCATTTTGAGCTGTAAGTACTTGTTCTACTTGAGTGGTAACCATAGAAGCATGTTTACTAATAAGTTTAAGTTCACCTTTGACATTAGCCATATAATCACCCAAGTGTTCAAGCATATTTTAATTGTATTTCAATTGTCTACCAAAATAAGCATTAAAGTCTTCTTGCTTAGCCATAAATTTATCAAACTCATCTAAGCATGGGCTAGCAAACTTAGTAAATGGGTTTCAGCTTTATCATATCTATAGAGAGAATTTACCTTTACTACCTGTGTCGGGTTATCAATGCCATGAGTTTCTTCAATAGGTAACGGATTAAGATCATAAGTTTCTTCAACGGGCGGTAACTTAAGACCATGTATTTCTTCAATAGGAGGTAAATTCTTAACATCTTCAGCTTTAATACCTTTTTCTTTCATAGATTTCTTTGCCTCTTGCATATCTTCAGGACTGAGAAATAGAATACCCCTCTTCTTCGGAGTTGGTTTAGGAATAGGCTCAGGAATTGGCTCCAGAGGTGTCCAATTATGTTCATTTGTCAACATATTATTCAATAGAATTTCAGCTTCATCCGGTGTTCTTTCCCTGAAAACAGAACCAGCACAACTATCCAGGTAATCTCTGGAAGCATCTGTTAGCCCATTATAAAAGATATCAAGTATTTCATTTTTCTTAAGAGGATGATCAGGCAAAGCATTAAGTAATTGGAGAAGCCTCCCCCAAGCCTGTGGGAGACTCTCTTCTTCAATTTGCACAAAATTATATATATCCCTTAAAGTAGCTTGTTTCTTATGAGCAGGGAAATATTTAGTAGAGAAGTAATAAATCATATCCTGGGGACTACACACATAACCAGGATCAAGATTATTAAACCATATCTTAGCATCACCCTTCAATGAGAACGGAAATATTTTAGGGATATAAAAGTAACGAGTTCTCTCATCAGTAGTGAACAGGGTGGCTATATCATTTAATTTAGTAAGATGTGCCACAACAGTTTCAGATTCATAACCATGAAAAGGATCAGATTCAACCAAAGTAATTATATCAGGATCAACAGAGAATTCATAATCCTTATCAGTAACACAGATAGATGAAGTAGCAAAACCAGGGTCAGGTTTCATCCTAGCATTTAGAGATTGCTTATTCCATTTAGCTAATAACCTCTTAAGTTCGTATCTATCTTTGCAAGCTAAAATAGCTAAAAGAGGCTTCTTGATCAAAAACATAACCCTCAGGAATAACAAGTGATTCTTCATCATCACTTTCATCAGTATTATCAGATTCAATATTTTCAATTTCTCTATCCCTAGCAAGTTGTTCATCAAGGAATTCACCAAGTGGCACAGTAGTATCAAGCATAGAAGTAGTTTCATCATAAGTATCATGTATAGCAGAAGTAGCATCAGCAATAACATGCGACATATCAGAACGAATAGCAGAAGCAGTTTTAGGTGTCGCAAGCTCACTCAAAACAGAAGGTGAATCAAGTGCAGAGCTAGATGGCAGTTCCTTACCTCACCTCGTAGTTGAGGGATAAATCTTGGTTCTTGGATCTTTCAAGTTCTTCATAATGATAAGCAGATATAAATCCCAAGTGACTCAAAGAATAGAGCTATGCTCCCTGGCAACGGCACCAGAAAATAGTCTTGATAACCCACAAGTATAGGGGATCGCAACAATTTTCGAGGGTAAAGTATTCAACCCAAATTTATTGATTCGACACAAGGGGAGCCAAAGAATACTCTCAAGTATTAGCAGCTGAGTTGTCAATTCATCCACACCTGGAAACTTAGTATCTGCAGCAAAGTATTTAGTAGCAAAGTAATATGATAGTAGTGGTAATGGTAGCAAAGGTAATAGTAGTAAAAGTAATGTTTTTGGTATTTTGTAGTGATGATAGCAATAGCAACGGGAAAGTAAATAAGCGAAGAACAATATATGGAAAGCTCGTAGGCAATGGATCAGTGATGGAGAATTATTGCGGATGCGGTTCATCATGTACCAGTCATAACCTAGGGTGACACAGAACTAGCTCCAGTTCATTGATATAATGTAGGCATGTATTCTGAACATAGTCATACGTGCTTATGGAAAAGAACTTGCATGCCATCTTTTGTCCTACTCTCCCGTGACAGCGGGGTCCTTACGGAAACTAAGGGATATTAAGGCCTCCTTTTAATAGAGTACCGGAACAAAGCATTAACACATAGTGAATACATGAACTCCTCAAACTACGGTCATCATCGGTAAGTATCCCGATTATTGTCACTTCGGGTTAACGGATCATAACACATAATAGGTGACTATAGACTTGCAAGATAGGATCAAGAACACTCATATATTGATGAAAACATAATAGGTCCAGATCTGAAATCATGGCACTCGGGCCTAGTGACAAGCATTAAGCATAGCAAAGTCATAGCAACATCAATCTCAGAACATAGTGGATACTAGGGATCAAACCCTAACAAAACTAACTCGATTACATGATAGATCCCATCCAACCCATCACCGTCCGGCAAGCCTACGACGGAATTACTCACGCACGGCGGTGAGCATCATGAAATTGGTGATGGAGGATGGTTGATGATGACGATGGCGACGGATTCCCCTCTTCGGAGCCCCGAACGGACTCCAGATCAGCCCTCCCGAGAGGTTTTAGGGCTTGGCGGCGGCTCCGTATCGTAAAACACGATGAATTCTTTTCTCTGATTTTTTTCTCCCCGAAACACAACATATAGAGTTGGAGTTGGAGTCGGAGGAGATCAAGGGGGCCCACGAGGTAGGGGGCGCGCCCCCCACCCTCGTGGAGAGGTGGTGGGCCCCCTGGCCTTCATCTTTTGTAGGTATTTTTTTATATTTTCCAAAAAGTTGCTCCGTGAAATTTCAGGTCATTCCGAGAATGTTTGTTTCTGCACATAAATAACACCATGGTAATTCTGCTGAAAACAACATCAGTCCGGGTTAGTTCCATTCAAATCATGCAAGTTAGAGTCCAAAACAAGGGCAAAAGTGTTTGGAAAAGTAGATACGACGGAGATGTATCAACGTACCCTCTCCGTCACAAATCCGAAGTGCTGCCCACGCTGCATACATTTGCCGCCTTCATTTCCACTCAGTTCCACCTGCCCATCCTTTGCATACAGACGGACAATGGCAAAGAATTTGACAACCTAGCCTCACGCGATCTCTTCTCCAGCCTAGGTATAGCCCTCCGCATGTCGTGTCCATACACATGGCCACAAAACGGACGCGCCGAACGGGAGCTTGGCACCCTCAACGACATTACCCATTCCTTGCTCATTCATGCCTCCATGGCATACGTCTACTGGGCCGAAGCTCTGCAAACCGCCACCTTCTTGCTCAATCGACGTCCGTGTCGACCTCGACATGATCACAACCCCTTCTTCCTTCTCTACGGCACAGAACCCAACTACACTGCTATTAGGGTTTTTGGTTGTCTGTGCTACCCTAACCACAGCGCAACCACACCGCACAAACTGGCACCCCGATCGGCTCCCTGTGTGTTCCTTGGTTACTCACCAAACCACATGGGGTATCGTTGTCTCAATCGCGCCACAGGCAAATAGTCATATCCCGACATGTCGTGTTCGACGAGCATCAGTTCCCGTTTTCTGAAACCACAACTGAGTCTATCTCTGACCCCGATGAGCTCCACTACGCACCATGCATACCCCAGCGGCCCTCATCTACGCATCCATGCGCCCCTCGTCCGCCTCATACCCTGCCTCCTCCCCATGACGCCCCTGCCATCCTGCCTAGCCTTGCCATATCAGCCACGGCTACGCCCCTAGCACATCCACTCCTCTAACGACAGGCCTTCCAACGTCGCCACTACTGCCGATCACGCCGGACAACTCATCACCCATTCCCTCGCCAGCACGCACCACGCCCCCCCCCCCCCCCACGGCGCCCTGACCCAGGTCGTACACATACGATGGTCACTCGTGCACAGGCCGGCAAGTTCTTCCCAAACCCTAAATACAACCAAGCCCTCACCACTTCCACCGCTGCCCCAGCCGTCTCCCCTGTACCCAAAACTGTGCGTGCCGTGCTGCGCTGCGTGATCCCCATTGGCTAACTGCAATGCAGATGGAGTACAGGGCACTGATGGAGAACCGGACGTGGAGCCTCGTCCCGCGCCCTCCGGGCACCAACATCGTCACCAGCAAGTGGTTGTTCCGCCACAAACTCAAGGCTGACGGCACGCTGGATTGCTACAAGGCGCGATGGGTCGTCCATGGCTTCTCACAGCAGCCGGGCGTTGACTTCGATGAGACGTTCTCGCCCGTCGTCAAGGCGGCCACCATCCGCGTCATGCTCACTATCGCCGTTGCTCGTCGGTGGCCCATTCATCAGATGGATGTGAACAACGCCTTCCTCCACGGACGCCTCCCCGAGCGCGTCTACTGCCAGCAGTCGGCCGGCTTCGGCGACGCCAACTACCCCGATCATGTGTGCCAGCTGGACAAGTCGCTCTACGGCTTGAAACAGGCTCCGCGCGCCTGGTTCGCGCGTTTTGCCACCTTCGTTCGCAGGCTCGGCTTCATCGACTCACGGTCCGACCCGTCCCTCTTCGTCCTCCACAACAGCGCAGGCACGGCATACCTACTGCTCTACGTCGACGACATCGTGCTCACCGTCTCCACGCCTGCGCTTCTCCAACACCTCCAGCAGCTCCTCTTTCCAGAATTCTCGATGAAGGATCTCGGCCCGCTCCACTACTTCATCGGCATCGCCGTGATGAGGACGCCCGACGACTTCTTCCTCTCTCAACGCAAATATGTTGCGGAGCTACTCGAACGCGCCAACATGACCAAGTGCAAACCGGTGCCCACACCGGTTGACACCCACTCCAAGCTCTCCCCGACGGATGGCGCACCGGTCCCTGACGCCTCCCAGTATCGCAGCCTGGCCGGCGCCCTGCAGTACATGACCATGACACGGCCCGACATCGCCTATGCCGTGCAGCAGTGCTGCCTGGTCATGCACGATCCGCGCACTCCCCACCTTGCCTTGATGAAGCGCAGTCTGCGCTATCTCAGTGGCACCACCGAGCATGGTCTCCATCTGCACCCGTCAGCGTTGCTCGCGCTCACCGCGTACTCAGACGCGGACTGGGCAGGCTTCCTGGACACGCGGCGCTCCACCTCCGGCTACGCCGTCTACCTCGGCGACTCTTTGGTCTCTTAGTCCTCCAAGCGCCAAGCTACGGTCTCCCGCTCGAGCGCAGAAGCGGAGTACCGTGCCGTCGCCAACACCGTCGCGGAGTGCTGCTGGCTTCGCCAGCTTCTCGGTGAGCTGCGTGTCTCCCTCCCCAAGGCCACGGCCGTCTTCTGCGACAACATTTCGTCCGTCTACATGGCTTCCAACCCCTTACACCATCGACGCATGAAACACATCGAGCTCGACATCCACTTCGTCCGAGAGAAGGTCGCTCTTGGTCACCTCCGCGTCCTGCACGTGCCCACCGAGCATCAGTTCGTTGACGTCCTGACCAAGGGGCTCCCGACACCGGCGTTCCAAGAGTTCCGGTCCAGCTTATGCATCCGGCTACCGGAAGCTTCAGCTGCGGAGGGGTGTAAGAAGTTGCTGCCCTAGACTAGCTGCATGGCCATGCACGTCGTGCATGCCCCCCCACTCCCCGCACGTCGCGTGTCCCACTGTCCCTCTCTCTCCTGCGCTATGCGCCCTGTACATGTACGGCTCGTGTATATATTCACAGGAATGCAATGAGAGCACCTAAGGTACATTACTCTCTCGATCTCTCCCGCTCACAGTATGTGGCTATCTTGCTGTTGTTGGCTGCTGTGGCCTTGAGTTGCTGCTCTGTGATATCAGCAACAGATTAACTGACATTTGCTGTCTCGGCATCCTGTCGCCGTGATTGATCATACAAATTAACTACTCTGTGGTCAGCTCATCAAGGAGCTGGTTGTTGATGATGTATTGTTGATCTGGATGAGAAAACATCCTTGATCAACTGACCCTTTTTTTTTGAAGAACTTGATCATCCGAGAATTACGACTCCAAACTTCAGCATTTAGGCCTTCTCTATAGTTATGTGAAGGGAAGAGCTCTTGCCATGTAACTGAAATATTGCCTGTTGAGTTATATATATGGAGCAGCTGGATCATGGTAACTCACAGCATTTCTCTTTTAGAATTTTGCTTGTTTGAAGGAGTTGTCCAAGCAGATTGTATCTTTTCTCAAAGGTTTGTTGTGCATCAACAACATATTAATGAAATAAATGTTGGTCGTCAAGAGCTTATCTCAGTGGATCCTAGTACGCAATACGTTATCAAATATGGGAGTAACAATTTTTTTACATTTTAAATTTATTGGCATCAATATTAGTGATTTATAGATAAATCAAGTTACAAGTTTCTAAAATTCTTGGATTGAACTTTGTAAATGTTTTTTATTTGAATTTTATCTGAAGCTCCCGCCCGACGCCGATATCCTCTTTGATATCCTCTCCTCGCGGCCTCTACCCATTTGCTGTTTGCTCAAATCTACATCTTAATACTGCCCTATTTTCAGGGATTCAAATTTCAGGCTGGAATCAACAAGCCCACATAAACTTCAGTCTTCCACAATTATGTTTTGCTTATTGTTCTATGGTAAGGTTGTAATTTGCTGGTGTGGTGCTGCCCTGCTTTGATTTGGGGATTCATCTGGGATCTAATTTTGACCGAACAAAGCTGGTTTGTTGGCTGCCGGCTGGTGTCACCTGATGGTACTGTGCTACGGAGAGAGATATTTTTCCAGCAAATAGAAGTGGCCAGTTAGTTAAGTTGAGGATTTGTGCGTCCTCTTCTTCAGGACTGTAGCTTGTGGTTTCAGTCGGATAGTTAAGTTGCATTTTCATTCGGACACATGTTTGTTATTTTGCCTGCTTTTTTCTCGACTGTGCACTCTTGCCGTTCGTCGTCGTGCAATGCTGAAGTTGTTCATGCGGTGGACTGGATGAAAGTGAGTACCTGACTAGCACTTTGGTTGTCCCTGTTTTGTGATAAAAAGCTTTGACTGAATATTGAATCAGTAATGTTTCTTTTTAGCAATCCTTCTGCTATTGCCACTACTTCTGTTCATCAAGATATCTGTCCATGCATATCTTCTTGATGAACATAATAAAACCTTGGATGCCCATAAATATGTTAGATAATCACCTGCATTTACTAAACATATATGTACTTACATTTTTTTGTACTTTTATATGCTTCAACTCCAGCTAACAATCTGCTGATAAGAAGCGGTCCCAACAGATTTTATGCATTCAAAAAGAATTCTAACTTCATTAAACGAATTAGAGGACCAACCGTAGGTTTCATGGACGTGTGAATCAGCAGACAAGTCTCATTGTGTTTCTATATGTGTGCCAAAGAAGAACTATACAATACAAAGCAAACCAATATACTTTGCATCTCTATATGACAGTCATAGATCGGGCAGGTAACTGCAAAGCTACTAATTTTCATGTAGCTATGTCAGTTTTGTTATGTTTTCCTCATGTTTCCTTAAGACAATAGAAGCATCCTACTTTTGAGTCTATATGTTAGTTTATGAGTTGTATCCAGTGTCGAATACAATTCAATTGAACATGTTCTGCCACTTTTAGGTAACCATTCACGTGCATATGCAGTTTGATACCATGTGAAGGAAATGACTGATTTTTTTAAGAAATTCATCTGGTATGTTTGGTGAAGTTGCATTCAACAAAGAAGATATGTTTAATTGTGACGAAATTTTACAGGTAATATCTATCCATGGGTATTCTCAGTCTCTTGCTTGGAGAACCTTTTTTTTGCCCCATTGGTTGCAAGTAAACATCAACCTCAAATTTTAGTCATATTATCAGAATACTGGAACAGGAAAAATGGGTGTACTGTACTTTCAAAAGCTGGTGTTACTTGAGAACTTAATGATGCCTTTGTTCGATGTAAATAACTTCATTTTTAAGAAAAGGCTGGGACATCTATTGTTGTTTTGTGTCTTAGTGTTACAATGTAAATCATTTGTGGTAGCAAACATGTTAACCATGGCGCAAGTGTGTGATTCATGTTGTAGTGTACTTAAATCAGTTTTTTTATAGTCCACAGAACTAACTACATGCTTCATTTGATTTTGTGTTCTTCTTTTTTCTTTTCTTTTTTTCTTTGTCTCAGAGCTGAATGTGAGTTTCAATATGAGACATCTCAAGTCTGAAGTCCAAACCATGCAACCTCGTCTTGGACTATGAAAATATGAGCCTTTGGGCTTCCTTCCAATCGGTTGGTGCCTCAAGAAGACTCAAATATGGTGGAAGACTGATTTGAGCTTCGGTTTTGTTGGCAAATCGAGGGGACGAGGGATGGAGGAGAAACCAAGTCATGGAGAAAATATTCGAGCCTAGACCCATGGCCTTGAGTTGTGTGCATGTGTGGTGCCACAAATTGGCGCCCTTTAGGCGGCGATTAGACACTAAGTGGTCATGCGTGGACATGTGAGGGACCCATCCTACCTGAGTGGAACAAATCCATGACACAAGTGAAGGAAATATGCCCTAGAGGCAATAATAAAGTTATTATTTATTTCCTTATATCATGATAAATGTTTATTATTCATGCTAGAATTGTATTAACCGGAAACATAATACATGTGTGAATACATAGACAAACAAAGTGTCACTAGTATGCCTCTACTAGACTAGCTCGTTAATCAAAGATGGTTATGTTTCCTAACCATGGACAAAGAGTTGTTATTTGATTAACGGGATCACATCATTAGGTGAATGATCTGATTGACATGACCCATTCCATTAGCTTAGCACCCGATCGTTTAGTATGTTGCTATTGCTTTCTTCATGACTTATACATGTTCCTATGACTATGAGATTATGCAACTCCCGTTTGCCGGAGGAACACTTTGTGTGCTACCAAACGTCACAACGTAAATGGGTGATTATAAAGGTGCTCTACAGGTGTCTCCAAAGGTACATGTTGGGTTGGCGTATTTCGAGATTAGGATTTGTCACTCCGATTGTCGGAGAGGTATCTCTGGGCCCTCTTGGTAATGCACATCACATAAGCCTTGCAAGCATTGCAACTAATGAGTTAGTTGTGAGATGATGTATTACGGAACGAGTAAAGAGACTTGCCGGTAACGAGATTGAACTAGGTATTGAGAAACCGACGATCGAATCTCGGGCAAGTAACATACCGATGACAAAAGGAACAACGTATGTTGTTATGCGGTCTGACCAATAAAAGATCTTCGTAGAATATGTAGGAGCCAATATGAGCATCCAGGTTCCGCTATTGGTTATTGACCGGAGACGTGTCTCGGTCATGTCTACATTGTTCTCGAACCCGTAGGGTCCGCACGCTTAAGGTTTCGATGACAGTTATATTATGAGTTTATGCATTTTGATGTACCGAAGTTTGTTCGGAGTCCCGGATGTGATCACGGACATGACGAGGAGTCTTGAAATGGTCGAGACATAAAGATTGATATATTGGAAGCCTATATTTGGATATCGGAAGTGTTCCGGGTGAAATCGGGATTTTACCGGAGTACCGGGAGGTTACCGGAACCTCCCCCCCCCCGGAGGTATATGGGCCTTAGTGGGCTTTAGTGGAAGAGAGGAGAGGTGGCCAGGGCTGGGCCATGCGCCCCTCCCCCCTAGTCCGAATAGGACAAGGAGAGGCGCCCGCGCCCCCCTTCCTTCTCTCTCTCCTCTTTCCCCCCTCCCGAATCCTATTCCAACTAGGAAAGGGGGGGAATCCTACTCCCAGAGGGAGTAGGACTCCTCCTGGCGCGCCCTCTCCTGGCCGGCCGCACCCCCTCTTTGAACCTTTATATACGGAGGCGGGGAGCACCCCTAGAGACATAAGTTGATCCACGTGATCATATTCTTAGCCGTGTGCGGTGCCCCCTTCCACCATAGTCCTCGATAATATTGTAGCGGTGCTTAGGCGAAGCCCTGCGACAGTAGTACATCAGATCGTCACCACGCCGTCGTGCTGACGGAACTCTTCCCCGACACTTTGCTGGATTGGAGTCCGGGGATCGTCATGGAGCTGAACGTGTGCTAGAACTCGGAGGTGCCGTAGTTTCGGTGCTTGATCGGTTGGGCCGTGAAGACGTACGACTACATCAACCACGTTGTGCTAACGCTTCCGTTGTCGATCTACAAGGGTACGTAGATCACACTCTCCCCTCTCGTTGCTATGCATCACCATGACCTTGCGTGTCCGCAGGAAATTTTTTGAAATTACTACGTTCCCCAACAACAAGTTCTCCCTCAGCGGAACAAGTCCATAACATTTGATGTTCAATTGCGAGAGGTAGTATGATGAACAATATATACAACGGGTATAGGGCATAGCTCAGATCTTGAGCTATGTTTATTATTCGGTTAGGGGCTTGTGTTATTATTTTCCCGTTGTAACGTATGGGCATTTTTCCTAGTAGAGTAGTTATGTCTTGTAAAATCTATCCATTCGTCATTGCTGCGAAAGATTTTCCATACGCCTTCGACCATCTATGGCCTCCGCACATGTATTTTTGTTTCATTTTTTAAAATAAAAATATTTTCTTTGCCGTCTGGAATATACAAAGATGACAAAGACATAGTCTAGCTGCCGGCAAAGATGCTTTTCTTTTCAATCCGGGGTACACCCGTACGACGGCAAAGCCGTAGTTTGGCTGACAGCATCTTTGCTGTCTGCCCGATGAAAAGCTGATGGCAAAATATTTGTCATTTGTACTTGTCTGATGGCAAATTGCCGGGTTTCTGTAGTGCCCGCTTGGGGTGGCCCATAGAGTAGGGCCCACCTACACTGCGCTCAACGTGATGGTTGAAGACGCAGGATGCTCGTTTGAAACCGGCCCATGTGCGGATGACCTGTTTTTAAGTTTCATTTTTTATTTTTATTTTTATTTTCCCTTTTTGGTTTTTGTTTTTTCTTCCTTAAATAATTTGGTACTTAAAAAAGTTTCAATTTTTTTAAAAAGAGAACTTTAAATAAAATATTCAGTAAATCATAAAATGTTTGTAATTTTTAAAAAGTTTCTGCATATTCAGAAAATGTTCTTAATATTGAAAACAAATGTTTGAGAAATAAAAAAATATTCATGAATTTTCTAAAAAAATTGTGTATTGAAAAAGTTAATAAAATTGAGCAAAATGTTCGTCAAAATATTATTGGCAACACATGGATGCAGCAAAAAAAATCGTGGTCTTTGGATATTATGATTTTATTTCTCCCTTTACAACACATGGAGCCTTTTCTAGTATTACTTACAGTGAATCCTGAAAATAATAACTTTTTTAGCACAATACAGATGCAAGCGTTCATACGTACGCACATACACTCACCCCTATGAACACACATACCCACACCCTATCCCTACTAGTAAAACGCTCGTGTGTTGCTACGGGCTATACTGTATATAAATGAATCAGACAAATTATTGATATTGAAGCTTTTTTCTCTCTCATGCACCAACCTTAAGGTTGACGGCAAGTTCCCGCGATCTAGTGTAGCATAAACATGGCCATATTGGAGGGCCATACTGTATATAATAAAGGGGATTTGTTTTCACTGTATGTACGATACACTTTATGATACACTGTATGAAAAATGTAACAATGCGACAGTCCAGGCTCCCACAAATCTAGACCATATTGGAGAGAAAAATGTCTAAACTATGAACCCTGTTATCTCCAACATGCATACCCAACATAAAAACTCCACCCCATGACACACACCCTTATGTTTTCCTGTCGGACCCTCCCCTTTCGCTCGGCTTTCGCCGTAGTGAAACATTTCTCGCTGGAGCCCTCTCCTTTAAAACGGGATGATGCCCACCTCACCTTCGCCATCGCGGCCTCTCTCCTTCACACCATACTTCCCCATGGAGGGATTGCATTTAGACATCGAAAAAAATCGATGGCGAGGGAGTCATGGAGGAGGGGTAGAGAACGAACCGGTGAAAGCCAAAAAAACTGCGTACAATGTTCGCTCCGCCTGGGTCATAGAGGAGTCCCCCTGGTAGAGGAGTTTGGGAAGAAGAGGACAGCGACGCGAGGACACGTCGGGAGGATCGCAAGGAAGGCACGCTGGTAAAGGAGATCATGGAGAAGAGGACGGCAGCGCGACGACGTCGGGATTATCGCGAGGAGGGCAGGCGATGGGAGGATTGCGTTCACACACACGTTAATGGGCCAGCCCAATGCTGTGATGTGATGATGTCAAAGGTGGGCGAAAAGATAGGAGTGGTGGGATGAGGTGGAGTAAGGCGAGACTACCAACTAAGACATTAGTAGTAGAGATTACTGAGAGTTGGTATAACATACATAATCCTTATGGAAAATGTTAGGCTGAATCTTTGAGTAAGTGAATCTATCTTGTAAACTCCATTGTAGACCATGCATACACATTATTCTCCAGAAGAATTGTTGTAGATTATTTGAAGGAGCTTGATATCCCATAGACCATAGTCCTCGTGTAGTCTTGCATTGAAAGATATAGGTATGTAAGACAATTAGTTTGGAATGAAATAGATAATTAAATGGAAAAGAGAAGAACTGAAATGAGGTAGAACTTTCAGCAGGGTCACATTTCATTACTCAGATTAACCAAAAGTTTCATAACCGAGTTCTTGGAGCTCTTTGTCTTTGAGGTCATCATTCTTTATAATCTAAAACGTGAACATTTGGTTGGTAAAGAACATTACGTGTTAAATATGACATGTTATAGAAAGGCTAATATCAGGACCACCTCTCATGGGCACAATCAACTCCCTAAAGCCTCTTTTTTTTTATCAGATGCATAATGCAAATCACTTACCGAGGAAGAATTTAGCCTCTTCAACATAACAATCGGCATCCCTTGTCAAAGCTCACACCAAAATAACTGCACGTGTAATCATTTTACCCTTTGATTGATAGACTGAAAATAAGTACACAAAAGATAGGAGCTACTCACATTCAAACTTCTGCCACAAGCTCGTTGATGGTCATGCTCCTTCAACATGTTCACACATAGTGCGTCAAAAAATAATATTCCTCCAACCAGCCCATACAGAATGCCTCAAATCGGCATGATAAAACAAATCCAGATTGCATTATTCATTGGAATGATAAAAAATGAAAACATCTCAAACCAATATGTATGTAGAACCTGAAATTATATCTTATGTATCAAAACCACTATACAACCTTCCAAAAAGCGAAGGAGGACCATACATAATACAATACTCCTTTACAGCGCTTTACGTCGCCCGCCTCCCAATGCATCCCTGGTCATCTCCATGGCCTACAGGAGGCGTTTCACCTACATGAGAATTTTGAGATAGGAATCCCTTCTTCACCTACAGCAAAATTTCGAGATCCCAACACTCTCAGGCTAATACAAAGATCCATGAGAAGTGTGAACGCACCAACGTCTCCGGGTATGCATGGACCGTACGGGTAACTGATTTAGGAAACGTAGGCGGTGATGCTGGCATGGCCGATGTCACATGATGCATCTATAGTGAGACCGGCGGCGGCCAGCAGCACCGTGGCGGCCTAGTTCGATAAGCCCGACGGTCGAGTACCTGGAAGGCCAGTAGCCCACGCCCATGACGTTGGCAAAGTAGCTCGGGGTGGCAGCGGCGAATCGCTGGGTCACCCGTGTCAATGACCTCAAGGCGCCGTTGGCGCGAAGGGGAGCATGTTTCCACTGTCACAGATCTCCCATGCGACATCAATTGTCGACAGCATCGGTCTCTCTCGATGGACCAGATCTTCCCTGTCGCGGTATTCGGGGGAGAGGGGGTAGGCAGTGCCAAACAGCGGAGGGAGAGGCTTGACCTGGCAGGTTCTTGAGCGGTTTGACAGTTCTTTTTTTTCAAGGATAGCTGAATGCCCTTGCGTTGCTATGGGACATCCAAGATATACATATTGATCAATAACCAGAAGGTTATTAATTCTACTTCACAAACTTCGACAATGCATGCACATTTTAATTTTCGATCAAAAAACAAAGGTAACAAACTCCTATAACAGTGGATAAAATACAAGAAATCAGTCTAACTGAAAATACCACGTCTACCTTAGAACGTCTATAATATCAATTAAGAAGTCTGCTGTAAAAATTACTAACATGTGGACAAGGGGTAGCTAGTATCTCTCCAACAAACAAAATCATACCACACAAAATAGATTGCCTGCAGTCAATGAAACAGTAATAGGGCATCTGAACAAAAAAAAATAATTAGGGAAAATGGAACATGTCGTTTCGAAGATTACATTAATCCTGTCAAAATTAACCACAATACTGAAGATAGGCCATAATGGCCACATGACCATCTGCACTGTACTGATAACGGAACTGCGTGTCTTCATTGCTATCATATAGATTAACATATTTAATTGTTTCAGCACAAAGGTTCCATAATGTCAGGGTAAATTCAAGAATCTTCACATGCACTTAATAGACCATGCAATAGCATGTTGAAAACTACACAGGAAAAGCATGGTTCCGAGATACTTAAGTCTTGAGGTCAGTCGAGTCTTACCACGAAAATGAAAAGACCATATGATGTCTGGTGCATCTCCCTATTCATCAGTAGAGAATCCTTCGATTTATTTACATGAAGATTCTTATTGGGCATGGCTGCATCAATCCGAGTATATATATCTAGATGATTAATTCCACACATGTGGAGCAGATATTGGAGATTATTAAGATTCTAGCTTATTCCAAACTTTATTTATTTTTATCCCAGTTCTAGACTTCTAATGTCTGTGAAAGAAGAAAATCTTGACCGGAACACAAAATGGCAACAATAAGAAAAAGTTATCACCGGAGCAATGCAGTTAAGAGTTCTGGATACCTTTCAGAAAGAAGTGACATATATTAGCATATTTTATCAGAACAATTCAATCTGCAAATTAGCAAACATGGACATTCCAGTGCATAGTAGTACGAAAAAGGTGAAAAACAAGTGAACTGTGACACAATGTAACAGCTGAATCAACAAGGACATGTTAGAATGCGAACATATTGGAGATGAGAATTCCATTGACCTCTTGTTGGACTCTTCAAATCAGATCACTGATGGCGCTTCCAGCAGCGAGGCTTCCCCACGGCAAGGCATCTTTCTGGCTATTGTAGCTCTGGAGCATTATGCCATCAGTAGATAATCTACCAGGACCTAAGTCTTCTCCATCCGGCCACGGCTGCAGCCGCGTCCACATCGACGTGGATGCTCCGCCATATCCGCCTGGATGAGCGCAGGCTCTTCATCACCAACCTCTTGTTTAGCCACGATGCCACGGTGGCCACCAGGCAGCTTGAAGCCGCAAACGACATGCTTGAGCACACATCACGATGTTGGGGGCCACACCCGACAGCGACACCATGCAACGCGTCATGGCGGCGTTCATGGAGGCGTTGGCGCGGTGCTAGCTCCCGGCATGGGCTGGCCTGTGTAGGGCACTGCTCCTACCCTGTGCGGCGCCCACGCCACCATCGCACCCTATACCATGCAATCAAATTGGTAGATAAAGTGCAAAATAATGGAACAAAATTGACAGAAAGATGGACAATGTGCAAGTAGCAACCTCCAAATACGAGGACTACTCGTTTTGAAGTTTCAGAAGAGTTAATCTCAGAAAACTTCAATTGAACGCAAGGCCGAGTAGCAATGTACCCGGATCAGCAGCCTGATTTTTAGATGGTGTAGCTGGCAAATCTTCAAATCTAGTCCCCAAGAAGGAAATCAAGAGCAGATCATGAAGTTAATATACAGAGCTTCCAGAAATCACACATTCACCTACATCCAAAATGAAGCCTCCACCTGCAAAAATCACATGCCTAGTTCTTATAGTGTCCCAAAGGCAGTATGTAAGGCAGCGGAATGGATGATCAAATCATAAACCACAATCTAGTATTTACCAGCGATTCAGTATCCTGCACGTTGGACTGGATCTCAGAGAGCCTCTGCCTCATCTTGTCTGCTTAGATCTCACCATGTAAGACGAAACCAACAACAGCGAATAGAAATAGGCACGGGAAGAGAGGGTGGCGATCTTGGCGAAGACCTCGCAGATGCAGAGTCGCAGTACTGGCGCTCGTAGCCCTGGAACACCTCGATGCTTATGATTGCTCCTCTTGATCGCCTTTCATGGCATGTATTGAAGATAAATGGTAGCTAACCAGACCTGGCCGCTGCCACCGCCGAGAGGAGGTTGAGTAGTCAGCCGTTTGCATAGGTGAAAGCTGCTATGCACGTCCTTGATCCATCGCCCGTCGTCCAGGATCGACCCATGCACTTGAGACAATACTGGGCGCGCATCGAAGCAAACTTCATGGCTATGTCCCGGATCCACCGCCCCCTGTCCTGCTTGACCCATCCACGGGAATCAACACCGGACGCACCGGCTCGTCGTCGATGCTGACGAGCTGTTTCATTGCGAGGTCAAGGGGGACCGCGGAAGGGCCGCACTGGTGCCTGTGCTACGCGCTACTCGCTAGCGGCGTCAACTGGGAAGGGGCGGCTAGGTTTTGAATAGGGAGGAGGAAACACCGTTTGCGTGGATTTTTCGTTGCTTGCGTGCGTGGGTATGACGGTTTTGCTTGTTCTTTCGCCGGATCGCATGGGGGTGGGACCAAGTAATTAAGAAGAACGAATCGCGTTCGGGGTGGAACGAACGCAGGGAAAACCAACAGCGCACGGGAGGGAGGCTCGACGAAGGGTTCGACGACGTAAGACGGAAATAGAACGCTACGTTTCTTTTAGGTATTATTATTATATTATTATTATTATTATTATTATATTATTAGAGAATTAGAGATAGAGATTAGAGATTATTTGTTTCCTGAAAATCTATTATTTGTTTCCTAAAGCAAATTGCATTAATGAGAGAGATCCCTTGATTTGGCTAAGGTAGGAAAGAATCTATTATTTATTTGCTAAAGCAAACTGCATTAATGGGAGAGATCCGTTGATTTGGCTAAGGTAGGAAAGAACTTATTATTTGTTTCCTAAAGCAAATTGCATTAATGAGAGAGATTCGTTGATTTGGCTAAGGTAGGAAAGTTAGATCCGTGATCTTTTGTAATTAGGAAAGTGTTGAAAATAAACCGTACCGGACTACCAACTCCTCCATTAGGTTTTTTTTCGCTGGTTAATTTTCGTAGGTTTTTTTTCGCTAGATTGTCTTGGGTGCGATCAGAGGTTAGGCCCTGGAGTGCGTGGGGCGAGTGGGGGCTTCGGTATGCGGTTTTTTTTGGTTTGTGGCGGCTCAGTGTGAAATGGGACGAGGTACCAAAAAAAACCATGGGAGGTGGGATGAAAAAAAACCTGGAAGCGAGACTACCAACTGCTCCATTAGGAGTAGAGATGAGCACATTCGAGAGACTGAGCAGGCATGTCATCTTGAGATTTACGAAGTCACAGTAGTCGTCTCGTCGTCGACGGGAACATCTTGTCCCACTGAAAACGCATCGCGGAAATTCTATAATAAATCCAGGAATAATGCGAGCACCAGGACTTGAACCCTAGTGGGCTGGGATACCACTGTCATTCTAACCATCCAACCATAGGTTGGTTCGCGTCATGAAAATAATCTCTACTCCTAATGTCTCAGTTGGTAGTCTCCACGGTTAATTTTCATCCCACCTCCCCTAGTTTTTTTCGTCCTCCCTCCCACCTCCAAATTCTCCCGCAGTAACGATCCCACCTCCCAGTTTCGTCGGTTTTTCTTTGTCGGTTTATTATTTGCCCCCTCCCACTGGCCGGACAAACCCAACGTTTATTTGGTAACACAATGAATTCACATATGGTGATTGATTCCTTCTTTGGTAACCCAACTAACGGATGGTAATCAATCTTCAAATACCAAAACCAAACGTACAAGGCAACAATCAATTCACGTATCATAATCAGATTCTTCTTTAGTACCCAGCTTAACTCACGGATGGTAGTCAATCTCCAAACAAAGAAAACAATTAACCTCTACATCACCGTCGTTTACCTCTCGCCAATACCAAATTCATACTAGGCATATCACCTACGCGGCATGGTGTTGGTCCAGACCCCTATGACGTGATGTTGGGATCATGTCACAACACCATGCCGTCCTGAGCGCCGAATTTGTTTCGCCCATGATTGACTGATCCGATTCCCGATCCACGATCCAACCGATGAAACCCTACCCCCCCCATCTCGTGTATTCTCGTATGGCGGCATGACAAGTCAAGCGGCGCCAGGGCAGCAACACGACGTGCTTATGGTGCATCAGAGGCCAGACGTGAGGTACCCATTCATCCTCTCCTCGTAGGCCTACGTCATCTCTCCTCTTGGCCATCTCTCCTGGAATGGCGCGCGGCGGCGATGACGCATGAACACGGAGTGGCTCGTTGAGTTGCATGGGGCTCACACGACGCGTGCGCGGTGGGCCGAATTGGTGCGGCGGCGGTAGTGGTTGAAGGACGTGCTTGCTTGAGGTCGTTCGACCATTATGCTACAGGGGACAACGCACGTATCGGTGTGCCAAGGTGGCAGGGAGGCGGTGGCCAAATGACGCATGTGTCTTGAGCCCTAAGGACGCGGTGCTGTGATGCCTATGTTCGCTAGGATCTCACGCGACAATAATCGGGGGAGGTCATCCAGCTTCAGCGTGTATCAGAAAACGACCATTGCTAGCTAGCTTGTGTGGCTTGCATTAGTAGAGCACAGAGCAAGGGAGAGGGACGTGTAAGTCCACTCCCATGGGAAGATGTGTGCAAAGAGGAGGCTTGGTCTATAGTTTTCCCCACTGTCAAAGTGGCTAGGCTGTCATATATTCCAGGGCTTCACCTCACCTACACATGCACCACATTCTAATTGGATGTTAAAGACTCAAAGGTAATTCAACCATTGCTTTGATATTCCTAGGTTTTCGCTATGAACTAATATTAAGAAAATTTGTCTATACATACGTTGATGCTCCTTGCAAGTCACAACAGCTCATGTTTTATTTCTGTCTGGAACGAGCTGCAACACATGGGCAAGATGAAGATTAGAGAAGGAAATTAAGGAGGGAGAGTCATGTTGAAGTTGATTTTGTATGGTTATAGATTTTAATCCTTGTGCTGGTGTTCTTGAAGTTTCATTTGGTGCTGCTGTCAGCAGGCTTATACTTTCATCATCTTCTACATCAAGTATAGTGGTTAATTGTTTTGGTCAACTCTGCATTTTATTTCCTCAAAATTACCTCATTGCATTTTGTGGATAACAAAAGTAACAGTATGGTAATTGGTAAAAGTTTTTGGTCCTATAATATCAGTGTCTCTCTCTCTCTGTGTGTGTGAGAGAGAGAGATAGAGAGAGAGAGAGAGGTGGTAGCAAGTTCAAGTAATAGTTTGAACACATTCAAGAAATAGTATAAAGATAATGCATATTACATAAAAATAACGCTGAGAATTTAGATGTATTGTTTGTCATGGAGCTGTGGCTGGCCGATTTACATGAAATTAATTCCCTCAATTGTGGTGGCAAATATAATACACATAATTCATATTGTTATGCACTAGCGTGTGTGTGTGAAATAGATGAATTATGGTCCCGTACCCAATAAGATGGATATGTGTGTGTGTGTTAGAGATAGAGAGCGAGGAGAGAGGGGGAGAGAGAGTGAGGAAGAGGGAGGGAGAGAGTGTCTGTGTGTGTGAGGATTTGATGGTAAAAAAGGTCGTCAATGTCACTTGATATGTATAAAAATATTAAATGTAATATTAGCATGATTAATGTTGAACTTTTATAATTATGTGGCCTCATTGCAACGCACGGACGTTCTTTTAGTATCACTGTAAAATTGGACTTGAGTTGGCACGTACACGATTATATTATACTAGTAGGGAGAAGTGTATGTACTGCACGTTTAACGTATGTATTCTTTTTTTGAGAATTTTAGCGTGTGTACTGTGTTTAGAGAAAAAAAATGGGGATCGAGTTAGGCCAGCGCTACAAGTTAGTATGTTGGTGGCGGAACCGGACCTACTTACCGAGGAGTTGCAAAAGCGATCCACAAGCAAGAATTCCAAAGCCCATTGTCCACACATCTCTTTATTAGTAGGTATTTAGATGAGGTGCGAGAAAGTCAGAGGGGCCAAAGTAGAAGTAATTGTTCAGCTACCATTTGAGCTCCTCAAGCATGGAAGCCACCGCCCATGAGACATGCAAAGCTTAACGCTAATGCAGCAGTGACAAAAAATACAAACAAAGAAGCCGTGGGAGTTGTGTGTAGGTATGAACATGGAAATTACCTGGGGGTTCTTGCGGTTGTTTTTGAAGGTTTGACGGAGCCTGAAACTTTGAAAGCGTTTGCGTGTCGAGAAGCTCAAGCTCTAGGTGAGGATTTGGCACTTCGTAAGATCCATATCACTACCGATTGTCTGAGAGTCATACATGAGCTTAAGGAGACAGAGCAGCGTAGTGAGTACTGTATGATAGTGAAGGAGATTAACTCTCGTAGATCCTTTTTTTGGCATGTGAAATATGCCACGAGCAGCGCGAGCACAATTTTGAGGCTCAGACTATTGCTAAGATGGCTACTAGCTTGGATGTGGGACGTTATTCGTGGCTCTCCAATCCTCCTAGTAACATTTGTATCCCACAAACCTTGTTTGATTGAAATATAAAAGAGCGCTGTTTCGTCTAAAAAAAAACTTACCGAGGAGTTGTTTCTCAAAAAATAAAATAAAATTTACCGAGGAGTTGGAATACGACGCGAGTCGGAGAGCGACCTGGTCCGTCCGCTCCTGTTCTATATAATGTGAGGCCCCTTTTGCCAGGGAAGCGAAATCAGACCACCCAAACAAACCCTAGATCGACGACGCCTTGCTCTGACATACCTGATGGCGCTTCGCTCTGCCCAGAGGAAGATGCCTGCCCTTGGTAGGTCGCTCGGGATGCCCCCCGTAGGGGGCTCTCGCCGCCGGCGTGTTCTCGCTTGATGTCCCATGTCCCACAGCCAGAGGTGAGCTATCTCTGCTTCCATGTTCTACAAGTTAGATCTGATAATCGGCGGTTCGATTTTGCTGTTTCTTTCTCTAGTTTCATCTAATTTACAACTTATATAGCCACCGCGATTTTGCTAGCTTCATAAAATTTTATCACTTTTGTTTTAGACAAATCAGTCATCACAAAATATCTGATTCCCGCTGGTCGATTTTGTTCTCTATTAAGTTGCATAGAGAGTAATTTTTTACAACTTTTTAGACAAATCACCCACAACAAGTTAGATCAGACCCCGCCCGTGTGATTTTCCTTTTTTTTCCGTCTAGTTTCATCTAATTTACAGCTTTCTAGACAAACCGACTACCTAAGTTAGATCTGATCCCAGACGATGCAATTTTGCTCTTTTCCCCTTAGTATCATCTATTTTTTAAAACTTTTTAGAGAAATCAATAACCCTTTTATATGAGAGGATGTTTGGATGGTGAAAGGTTTTTGTAAGGATATATTCTATTATTACAAAAGTCAACAAGGATTACTTATTTAGATTTGACGATGGACCAAAATTTAAAATTTATTTGGTCTTTCTCAACTTGAGGCATGCATGATTATTTACTTTATTGCAACTTCTTGATGAAATTCTAGCATTTTTAACCTCTACACATGCACTTTAACATTAGGAAGAAGAACTGTTTTATTCTGATGAAGCGCGTGCCAAACTGCGCGAGCAAAGCAAACGCAATCAAGCAAGTTTTGAGCAGAACATGAAGAATGTACAGAAAGATTTGGATTTTTTGAAAGAACTTCACAGGTAAATGACCAGAATTTATTATTATAATAATTACGCTTGATACTGTTCATGAACACTCTCGGTCTCAAAACCTTTATGTGTGAGCAGAATGTGTTGCTCTGTATTCTCAGACAAGGAAGTTGTTATACAAATAACGCTTGCATGCTTATTGACCAGATTATAAACTTTGTGTACACTATGTTTTATGTGCCCGTGAACAGAACATGTACGTAATACATAACTTTTCCTCTTAACATAATCACCCTTCTATGTGCAGTCGTCAATTGCCTGATCCTCGAGAAAATTTCCGCAAGAAGGCTTCGCAAATTTGAGAAGAAATGTGACATTGCTCTTCTTATACTAGTGCCTACAACTGCTGTGATCTTTATGAGTATACCATATTAACTTTAGTGGGTTATAACAAACACACTATCTTAGTTTTAGCTAGCATGGTTCTAGTGATCAAGGCTTTAGGCATTAAGTAGCTTATCTATTTTCCGGGTTTGACTCCTGTAATCTGAATGCATCATGGTTTTAGTGATCAACGTTCCAGGCATTATTAAGTACTCCCTCTGTAAAGAAATATAAAAGCGTTTTAGATCACTACAGTAGTGATCCAAATGCTCTTATATTTGTTTACGGAGGGAGTACATGCTATGTATTATCCGGGTTTGACCCTTGTAGTAATCTGAACTTGTCCAAGCTATAATGGTTGTAGTGATAGAGGTTCCAGGTATATCATGTATTATCCGGGTTTGACTTCCTATAATCTGAATGCACCTACTACTTATGCTAAACAGTGGATGCTACTCGTCCAATTCCCATGGGTTGCTCCCCAATTTCATTTACTGAAATTGAAAGACAAACAAACCTTCCTAATTATTACAGACAGACCAACAAAAGAAGTCCAAAACTGGACATCAAAGGTAAAAGACCCGAGATTCTTTTAACTACAAACTAGTACAGCTATCAACATCGCTTTCAGCAGCTCGTTCAAGAAGTCTTTATACAGCATTTCCGGCCTGTGATCCGGCATTCCTCAACACCATTGGCGCCCAGTCTTTTCCTCTACTGAATATGAATATGTCCGCCGCCACTGGAGCAGTAACCTCGCCCATTTGACTTTCACCCCTCTAATATAAATTAGCTTAACCTGCACTGCGGCACGTACGCCGCGCCCATCTATACTTCTTGATAGAATCCTGAACAGTTCTTTATAAGCTAGAGAGAAAATATGTGGTGGGTTCACTTGTGTTATATGCTATTACATAAATTACTCGCAAAAAAGATGCTATTACATGAAAAAAAGTACATTGATACATATATAAGAGCTCAAGATTGGAAAGACATGTGGTAACCAATGCAACTATTTGTGAGCAGAAAAAGAAAAACTGGACCATCAGAGTGAAAGTGTTTAAATATATTATAATCTAGGTGGAAGGACTGGAATTAAAGCTTGAAGTTGGGCTTTTGTAGAAATAGGTTAATGCAAAGGAGATTATTTAAGTGAACTACTACCACATGAGTATACATATATGGTCTAAGATTAAGCTCGCTGTGTGTAAGACTGTAAGAATTGCATCATCGGCGCATGGCTATAATGGCTGTTGGATCCAAGGCAAGTCCATATAGCTGTCACTTCACTACTCATCATGTGTTGGGGGTGGACAATGAAAAGAGATAGGAGTGTCTCAAACATGCAACGACCATAAGTAATACTACATCCGTAGAAAAAAAAATCAACTTAACAGTAAGTGAAAAAGCCGATCGCTAGACATGTCATGAGTGTGTACGTTTAAATTACTGGCTGAGAGCACTTCGTACGTTTAAGTAGACCAGAAGAAAGAATTAGGCATCTGTAAAGAGAGGGTCAAGAAAGTAGGCAAGCCAACGTGCTCAACGTCGATAGCAGAAGCCCCGGCTTGACAACGTTGTAGATCTCCACCCCAGGTGTCGCCGTGGCCGCAGCCCTCGTCCATTTTTCTGTGCTCCACCTCGAACTGCAAGTCTGTGCAACCACAAGCCAACATTTCTCTTGCTCTCACCATTTTTTCAAGCTCTACGACAGGAAAGTCCAGCTCCGTTGACGACAGTGGGTGGCCTAGTCGCCTAGTTTGCTCACCTTGGGGATGTTCCTGGCCATCATCTCGTCGGGTTCAGCTCCTGGAACACGCTGGCTTCGGATGCGCGTCCTCCATCTCCTCCTGATGCAGTCACCACATCCTCTCCAGAAGCGCTTTCATGTAGTCGATCGCGTCCCCAGGATCGACATTCTGTCAATCTAGATGCCCAAAATCAAGAACACACATTCAGATTTATTCCCAAGATTGTACCCCTTCAACTTTCAAGATCGATTGACGATTGGCCTTTACCTTGATGATCCTGGGCATGACGGAGCGTAGCATGGAGAGACGGTTCACGGTTGTTGAGGCGCTTGCGACGGCGACCATCAGGCTCTTGGAGGGCATGCCCTCCACCCTCTTCTTCTTCGACGGTGGCATACTCGCCGCCGCCATCTCGCAAGGGCAGAACGCGCCACTGTCCGCGGCAGGAACCCAGGCATCACACGGCGCTGGCGATTTTGCTGCTAGCCGCTGCCGGGCCGGCCCATGTGGATAGGACGACCGAGGTGGGCAAAAAGCAGCCCGAGGCATGCTACGATAGCCTCGTCGCCAGCACCGTGGAGGGTGAGCATTCCGTTGCGAGCGCCGCCCCTGCCGCTGGAGTCAACGGCGTGGCAACCCGAGGCGCGCGGCCACCGACCTGAACGGCGTCGCTCAGGGCCGACCTCAGCTTTTGCTCTGAACCTCTGCCTCGCTGCAGCAGTCGCTCTGTCCGCCTAGAACGAGCCGGAGGCAGTCGTCTCTCCAGGAGATTGCAATTTACCCACCCGGGGAGTCGGCAGCGCCACGGCCGGTGTACCCACTGGGGCAACGGCTACACATCGTCCTTCGTCGGCAGACAAAAGAGTATGCATAGTCCACGACGGCAAGGACGGACTGTCGAGGCGAACACATCGGCTGCGAAGGGCCGGAAAAAGTAGAAGAGAAGCACCTCCGGCGTGTGCTTTGACGCGAACTCCACGCCGGCCGCACCTCCCGCCGTCCATGTGCACCGTGTTTCCCTCACCGGCTCCTCCCGTGCTCTTCTCGTTGTCATCCAAGGCAAGGAAAAACGAAAGCAGAAGGCCCGTATTTATACAACTTCCAAACTACCAGAACCGACGATGAAAACCGTGCCTAGAATCATCGTCACAAGCGACGCCTAGAACAACGCTAGAAGCGGCACCGTCCAACAACAGAAATCCATGCACGTGTCAAACTCAAACCCCATGACGTGCCAACATGTGTATCAGCCAACACATTCGAAAAAAAAAGAGGCGTGCACTTCACGGCACATGCATGCAGAGCCCAACCACCACGTCCCCCGCATGCAAACCCCCAACCAATCAAGTCACTTCTAGAGCATACGTGAATCCCCCCAACAGACGCACATGCAAATGAACAGGGCACATGTGAGATAGAGGAAGTCAAACACTCTTGCACAAAACGCTAGGCAAACCAATCGAAAAGCTGCACACGTTCAAAAAATTTTGAACGAAAACTTGGGCACACCACTCAGAGGGTGCTTGGATACGTTTTGGTCCCATGACTAAGACTAGCCATAATGGAGAGTAACATACACTAGTAACATGCACATATCCCTAGACTATGTTACTGCATTCATAGTGGGTAGTAACATAAGTGTGATAACATGCAGAGCTTCATTTATTATGTTATAGACTCATATTGCATTGGGACATGTGATGTTACAGTAACTAGCTAAGTTACTACTAATACCTCTTTCCTCATTAACTCATTGCCACATAAGCAAATTTGCTGAGTTGGACTCGATGTTACTACTGAAGTTACTCCCACTATGGGTAGTCTAAAAGTAGTGGGACTAAAACTTGCTAGCCTCATCCATGCTTGGATCCAAATACTAAAGAGACTAAAATCAAGTTATTGAGCATTTATTATCATTCAAACCCTCCAATCCAGAACTCGCATGTGTTAAAGGATAGGCATTAAATGATGAGAGAGAGGGCTAATACATATTTTAGTAGGTTTCCTATGACTAAAAACTTTTAGCCTCAAGACTAGTCCTAGCCTCTCTTTAGTCAGGGGTGCTTGGAACTTTAGCCTCTAAAAGAGACTATTTTTAGTCAGACTAAAAATAGTCCCTTGGATCCAAGCACCCTCTCATTTCTACACAGCCATATACCAAAATAATACACGTGCCCCATAGAGATTTACCCAAGAGTCATTTTCATCCAAGTGGATGAATCTTGGAGCGAAAAAGCTCCCGGATATAGAGGCTTGGGTACTATATAACACAAAAATTATACCATTTGAAAATAGAACATCTGAAGTTTATATTGGTATATTTTTTGTAATATATGACTTGTATTAGGTTGGTCAAATTGGCGATCTAGGGGTATGCGCACGCCCTATAAACTAAGAGAGGGAGTAATTCTCGTCTATGTGGCAATTTCCAAAATTCCAACCAATGAGCTGATTGTGTCATGCTTTATGGATCACACGGGTAAATATTATGAAAGCATGCTCTATTAGCCGCCTTCCAAATAGCCCATAAAACTCCCACTACTCCTACAGCCACTACACTTAATACCCTATCTCTTCTGTCAAAACAGAAAATCCAGTTACATACGTCATGAACTGTATCAGATTTCATTGCCCAGAGCACACTCTACCACCCCCCCCCCCCCCCCCCCCCCCCGCCAAAAAAAATACCTGGCTAAGGAGCACTGGATAAACAAATGATCTACTATTTCGTCAGCACTGCAGAATTTACACTTAGCACAACCAATCCAACCTCTCCTAAACAGGTTATCTTTAGTAAGAATACTGTTCTTAAACATCAACCGAAGGAAAACTTTGATTTTCATAGGGACTCTAACAAACCATAACTTTTTTTGAACTGGCCAGCAATTGCTGGTTTTCATTAGCTTAGCAGAAGAGAGAGAGAGAGAAAGGTGTTTGATCAAGTGATTGGTGAAATGGAGAGAACATAGAGGAAACAGAGGAAAACAACGTCGGGCTGATATCTCACGGCACCTTCCCAAAAGGGTGCTCTAAACATGCCGCTCTCGCGATCCTCCATTGCTCCATATCAAAGCGGCAGGATCTGATGATGTTGACCATGCTTGGTGTCTTTCGTTTGAATACGGAGTCGTTCCTCTCCATTCAGATTCGCCAGTTGATAAGTGCGATCATGGATTTGGTGCCTTTCCGGGCTGCCGGGGCGGCGGCGTCGATGATCATCTTAACCTTGGCAGTGGTTGCTGGTCCCTCGATCCATATGTCCGGGTGCGGGGTAGAGCAGCCTCCCCATGTTGCTGCCGTGCTCCATACCTGCAAGCCCGTCGGGCAGTCCTAGATGAGGTGCACCGAGCTCTTGAGGTTGCGCATGCGTAGCGGGCAGAAATATCCTTTTGGCCATTCGCGCCCTTGCAACCTATCGTTGCAACACGACCGATTCAGCTGGAGCACCCATAGGAACATCTTGTTCTTGCCCGGCGTTGATACGTCTATTTTGCATTATGTTTTTATGTTCATATTTATTTATGGACTGTTATTTCATTCTAAGATACAATTCTTATGCCTTTTCTCCCTTGTTTTACAAGATTTACATGAAGAGGGAGAATGCTGGCGGCTGGAATTCTGGACCGAAAAGGAGCAAATCTGATATACCTATTCTGCATAACTCCAAATGTCCTGAAACTTTACGGAGAATTGTTTTGGAATAAATAAAAATATTGGGTGAAGAAACAAATGAAGGGGACCCACCAGGTGGCCACAAGCCTAGGAGCCGTCCTACCCCCCAGGACACCCCCTCGAGGTTGTGGCCCCCCTGACCAGCCCCCGGTGTCCATCTTCTGCTATATGAAAGGTTTTGACCTAGGAAAATCAGAAGGAAATTTTCGGGACGAAGCGCCGCCGTCTCGAGGCGGAACTTGGGCAGAAGCAATCTAGGGCTCCGACAGAGCGATTCTGCCGCGGAAACTTCCCTTCGGGAGGGGAAGTCGAAGCCATCGTCATCACCAACACTCCTCTCATCGAGGGGGTCAATCTTCATCAACATATTCACCAGCACCATCTCCTCTCAAACCCTAGTTCATTTCTTGTATTCAATCTTGGCCTCATGACCTCAAATTGGTCATGGGTTGCTAGTAGTGTTGATTACTCCTCGTGGTTGATGCTAGTTGGTTTATTTGGTGGAAGATCATATTTTCAGATCCTTAATAATATTTATTACCCCTCTGATCTTGAACATGAACATGCTTTGTGAATAGTTACGTTTGCTCCTGAGGACATGGGAGAAGTCTTCTTATAAGTAATCATGTGAATTTGGTATTCATTCGATATTTTGATGAGATGTATGTTGTCTTTCCTCTAATGGTGTTATGTGAACGTCGACTGCATGACACTTCACCATGATTAGGGCCTAGGGGAAGGAATTGGGAAGTAATAAGTAGATGATGGGTCGCTAGAGTGACAGAAACTTAAACCCTATTTATGCGTTGCTTTGTAAGGGGCTGATGATTTCGATCCACATGTTTCATGCTATGGTTAGATTTATCTTAATTCTTCTTTCGTAGTTGCGGATGCTTGCGAGAGGGTTAATCATAAGTGGGAGGCTTGTCCAAGTAAGGACAACACTCAAGTACCGATCCACCCACATATCAAATTATCAAAGTAACGAACGTGAATCATATGAGCATGATGAAAACTGGCTTTACAATAATTCTCATGTGTCCTCGGAAGCGCTTTGCTTTATCTAAGAGTTCGTCCAGGTTGTTCCTTTGCTACAAAAAGGATTGGGCCACCTTGTTGCACCTTTGTTACACTTGTTACTTGTTACCCGTTATGAATTATCTTACTACATGCTCTGATACCACTGTTGGGGAATGCATGTAACGCCCTCGATGCGGCTATATCTCCCACGTGTCGAAGCACGACTTAGAGGCATAACCGCATTGAAAGCAATGTCGCAAGTGAGGTAATCTTCACACAACCCATGTAATACATAAGGGAAAGAGATACATAGTTGGCTTACAATCGCCACTTCACCCAATTACATGAATAAAGCATTACATCATCCAAATACAAACAAGGCCCGACTACGGAGCCAAAATAAAAGAAGACTACCCCAAATGCTACACAGATCCCCGATCGTCCCGACTGGGCTCCACTACTGATCAACTAGAACGAAATAACACAAGGACAAGATCTTAATCGAGCTCCTCCTTGAGCTGGGTTGCGTCATCTGCACGGACTCATCGGCACCTGCAAGCTGGTTTTGGAAGTATCTGTGAGCCACGGGGACTCAGCAATCTCGCACCCTCGCGATCAAGACTATTTAAGCTTATGGGTAAGGTAAAAGGTATGAGGTGGAGCTGCAGCAAGCGGCTAGCATATACGGTGGCTAACATACGCAAATGAGAGCGAGGAGAGAAGGCAAAGCACGGTCGATAAAAGTATGATCAATAAGTGATCCTAGAACAACCTACGTCAAGCATAACTCCAACACCGTGTTCACTTCCCGGACTCCGCCGGAAAGAGACCATCACGGTTACACACGCGGTTGATGTATTTTAATTAAGGTCAACTTCAGGTTTTCTACAACCGGACATTAACAAATTCCCATCTTCCCATAACCACGGGCACGGCTTTCGAAAGTTCAAATCCCTGCAGGGGAGTCCCAACTTAGCCCATGACAAGCTCTCATGGTCAACGAAGGAATAGACCTCCTCCCGAGACGTTCCGGTCAGACTCGGTATCCTGGTTCTACAAGACACTTCGACAGGTTAAAACAAATCCAGCAACACCGCCCGAATGTGCCGACAAATCCCGATAGGAGCTGCACATATCTCGTTCTCAGGGCACACTCAGATTGTCTAAACTTTTGGTAGGCCAGCCCAGAGTTGCCCCTGGTAGCCAACACTCAGAGGAGGACTGGCCCGGGGGGGTTAAAATAATGATGACCCTCGAGTCTGCAGAACCCAAGGGAAAGAAAAGGCTAGGTGGCAAATGGTAAAACCAATGTTGGGCATTGCTGGAAGAGTTTTATTCAAGGCGACCTGTCAAGGGATTCCCATTATCACCCAACCGCGTAAGGAACGCAAAATCCGGGAACATAACACCGATATGATGGAAACTAGGGCGGCAAGAGTGGAACAAAACACCAGGCATAAGGCCGAGCCTTCCACCCTTTACCAAGTATATAGATGCATTATTAAATAACATATATTGTGATATCCCAACAAGTAAACATGTTCCAACAAGGAACAAACTTCAATCTTCACCCGCAACTAACAATGCTATAAGAGGGGCTGAGCAAAGCTGTAACATAGCCAATCAACGGTTTGCTAGGACAAGGTGGGTTAGAGGATTGGTTCAACAATATGGGAGGCATGACAAGCAAGTGGTAGGCATCGTAGCATAGGCATAGCAAAAGAGCGAGCATCTAGCAAGCAAAGATAGAAGTGATTTCGAGGGTATGGTCATCTTGCTTGAGATCCCGCAAGGAAGAAGAACGAGTCGATGAAGAAGACAAACAGGCGTAGTCGAACGAATCCTCACAGCACGACGTTATCGGAACCAACCTGAAGAAGCAACACCGGAAAGAAGCAAACAACATAGTAAACAACCACCACATCAACATGGCATGATGGACAATCGAGTATGATGCATGTCCGGTTTAATGAAGCATGGCATGGCAAAGTGCACAAACAATCCTACAAATTAAGTGGAGCTCAAATATGCAATGAGTTGCATATTGACGGAACACCACGTGACTTATTTAGTTCTCTCTCGTTTAGGTACCCAACAATATTAAATGTTCATAGCATGGCAAGAGGGTGAAGCATAATTAAACAACCTAACTAGGCAAGTTTAAATGAGGCAGAAACAACAAACCAGAAGTCCAGAAACTCCTCATGTGCATATTTTAGATTTGGTGCTGTTCTTCCCTAAACCATATTTTAGAGTTGTTAAACATGCAAAACAAGTACACCATGTTAAACTAGACATTTTTCTACCCCAAATGCATATAAAGTTTGTTACAAACCGAGCTACGGTTAAATAGTTAGGAATTAAATCATTTGAACATGGCATAGGGACAAATTTAAAGAAACATCATTTTAAACATCTTAAACATGGGTGAAAGTTGCATATTATTAAACTAGACAAAATTCTAGCCATTTTACATATAAAGTTTATTTAATTCCGATGCACGGTTCATGAGTAATTGTATGCATGAAGGCTAGGGACTTTTCTGTAAAACTGCACTCTCTGGGATAAATTGGAAAATCGCTGGACAGGAAAAAAAACACTCGGGCTCAATCTGTTGGGCGCTGGGCTGCTCACAATGGGCCTTACAGGTCGGTTGAGGAGCGCTGGGCCTTAGGGCGCTGCGGCTGGAGAGGCCTAGGCAGCAGGGCGACGTGGAGATGGGCCAGCTCCGGAGGAGCTGGGCTGCTGGTCTAGGGCACCATTGGGCCTAGGCGCGAGTCCAGCCCAGGGAGGCAGCGACTCGGTCGTCTCCCCCGAGCAGGAGGCCGGGCGAGGTCGGTGGCGGCTCACGATGGGATGGCGGCACCGGCGAAGGAGATCCGATAGGGATGACGAAATGGCAAGGCGGGGAAAACCATGAATGAGTAGATCCGGGCGTCGAGAGCTCGGATCCGGCGACAAACGAGGCCGAGGAGGCCGGCGATGACCTTGGCATTCGCTCCTACCCAAAAATGGCGGCGGCACTTAGAGCAGAGGGAGAGCACGGGAGAAAAAAGGAGAAGGGAAGGTGCGACCTGGGGTTGGCGGCGGCAGAGCTCATCTGCAGCGGCGGGGCTCTCCTGGTGGGTGCTCCTGATGGATCTCGCCAACTGGAGGCGGAGCGATGGTGCTGGCTAGCACACGGGACGGCGGCGCTGGATCGAGGGACTCCTTCCGTCGATCTAGATCGGGCGCAAGGAGGACGGCGGTGCGACGCTTCGGGCCCGAGCGGGCCTGCTACGGGCCGGGAGGGCCGTGGGGAGGTGGGTGGATGGTTGGGTGATGTGGCGGCTTCCTGATGGTGGAGGGCGGCGGCTGCGGCGGCGCTGGCCGCACAGGCTGCGCCAAGTGGCGGAGGCGATGTTGTTGGGCGCGGAAAACGAGGCAGAGGGGAGAGGTGATGGCGGCTGAGGGTTAGGGGAGGCTAGGGGTAGTTGGATTGGGTCTAGGTTTCCCAAAATGGTAAGAGGGGGTCTATATATATAAGGAATGTTTAGGGTTAGGGGGGATTAGGAGGGGTTTTTGGGGGTTTCCGGACCCTCGGATCGCAACTGATGGGTCCGATCGAGAGGCGGGATAGGTAGGCCTAGGTGGGATGGTTGTGACTGTGTAGAAGGCCGAGGGCTGCAGGAGAGAAGAGAGAGAGAGAGAGACCCGGCAACAGTTTTCGGAGACAGAAAACGTCCGACGATAGACCGGCTATACTGCCGCTATAGTTTAACGGTTGGGCTATCAAACGAACTCCGAATGCGATGAAACTTGACAGGCGGTCTATCTACACTATAATAAGGCCACACGCCAACTTTCAACCCAATCCGAGAACATTTTCCGGCCACTTATAAAATAATATTTCGGACATGCCGCGGGTGCGTGCAAGGGTGTCTGGACTCAGAACGGACAATGGACGGAACTGGGAGACCCGGACTAATGCAAGTTTCGAAAACATGATGATGCAATGCAGATGATGACATGGCAAGATGCAACACGAAAGCAAATGACATGGCAACGACAGCGAAAAACTGGAGGACACCTGGCACATCGGTCTCGGGGCGTCACAACACTCCACCACTATGAGAGGATCTCATCCCGAGATCTAGAATGGCACCGGAGGGAAAACGGAAGAGAAAGAGAAGAGGTATAACTAAGTTGCTTCTTTGACCAATGAGTGAAACTAAAGAACCTTGAAAAGGTTAAGCCATTTCGAGAAAAGAATACAACGGAGATGAACGAAGTTGAAAGCACTCTGTTAGCAAAGAGGAACAAGGAAGAAGAACTTCGGTCAGCACTCCGGTTGAAAAGTGATACAAGACTTGATAAGATGAAAAGAACTTGAGCAGAGGGCACGACACTCTGGTTAAATGGATAGGCATGAAAAGAACATGATCCAAGATGATGAGAGAAAAGAGCAAGATCACAAAGGCTCTGTAACAAAAGAATAGAAGATCGATAATTGAAATAGGAGAATGGAGAAGAAAATACCAATTTCTGCCACAAAAGAGCTTGAAAAAGCATCTTTAGGAGAAGGGTCGAACGGAGTTGTTGGAGCACCAACAACGAAAAGAATAAACTTGATATGGTCTTATGGAATGCATCTCCAATTAAGAGGTGACAACCTGCCACTCACGGAAAAAAAATTGGATTGGAATGAACAAGGAGACGAGAAAGTATCTCACCGGGAGGATAAAGAAGAACTTGGGTCCTTTATAAGCACCATGGATAGCAACAATCCTCAGGGAAGGCTTTTGGTGAAATATAACCCAAGATAATTGCAACGAAGAGGTTGATGGATTTAAAATATCTCATACTTGATAACTTGTGAATCATGAAAACATGAACTCAAATTATCAAGAATGACATAATACCATCTCCAATAATATGGTAGAAAGAATTGCACTCCTGATTGCAAGATGAAGAAATTTAAGCTCCTTAGAAAAGAATCTTGATGGAACGCTTCGAGAAGGGAATAAATCCTTGATGAACTATCATGTATAGCCTCCATGAAGAAACTCCGGTAAGAAAAGAATAACAAGAAAGAGAAATTGAAAACACAAGGTGAATCCTTGCAATGATTTAGATGGATCTCCGTGATAATTAGAGCTTGGAACTCCGGGAAAGAAAAGATAAGGCATCTTGAACTGAGAATATGATATGATTAACCACTCCGGAAAAAAGGAATTAATCACTTGGATGGAACAAGAATAAGAATTATGTTATGCGTATCCTTCAACAATTTAATTGCTGGCAAGCAACGGATTTGGCATACTACTTATCCTCGTAGAAAGATTAAGAGAGATATAGCGCAAACTTGAGAAGGTCTTCAACGAACCACCGGTAGAACTGAAACAACGAATGAATTGATATGACCAGCATGGAAGAGAATCTTGACGAAACCAACGTAAGAATTGAAAATGAATGAATAAAAGATAACGAAACACCGGAAGAATTTGCAAATGAACGAAGATGCTTGAGAGAATTTAGATACAAGTGAAACGAAGAGATCCCGAGCTGGGAAGAGAATACTTGGATGACGCACGGTAAGATTTAGAGAAGGAGAGCTGAAAGCTGAAAATGAATAATATTTGAAACGATGGCCTTCGGAGGAAATGAATGGGAAACAACTCATGAAATGCTCCAGATGGGTGAAAAGAAATACTGACAAATGAATACAATGGTGAGAGAATGGCAATAAGATAGACCCATGAGTCTAGAAGAGAATGGAGCAAGATTAAAGAGAAACTCTTCTTCGGTCTTCAAAATCCGAGAATGATGACGAGAACATCACCATGAATTATTTAGACACTCCAGAAGAGTCAAAATGAAGAGGTTGAGCCAACGATGAAAAGAATTTTGAAAGATCTTGGAGAAAGACATTTGACTGATGGTAAATCATTCTTACGTCAAACTTCGAAAAGAATTTGAGAATACCTCCGAGAAAATAGAAGAGTCAGGTAAGATCCTGGAAAAGACCTGTGCGTTAGGGCCCACTCAAGAGAAACACCGTTGAAATGATTAAAAAGAGAGGTTGCACCGGTTGAATTAAATGACTTGAATGAGATACCAATCTCAAAAGAGCTTGAACGAATGCAGAGTGGAAACACGAATCTTCGAGATATCTTGAGCACTCCGGAACAATTAAATAGCGAGAAGTGAATGAATATGAGGTGCACCGGCATGAGAAGGTATTTGAAATGAGGAGAAAGATATGATCAATAACGCTTGAATTTAAACCACCGGAGAAGAAAAATGAGTGAAGGTTAACGAACTTGAAGCTCCGTTAGTATCTTCATGAGCATCACCGGATAAGAAGATTGACGGAAAAGGAATGGAGAGGCTTCCCATCAATAAAATGGATACTTGAATAAGAAATCTGGGTCCTTGAAGAAACAGGGAGGGTGGGCGGAAAAAAACAAAGGCAACTTGAAGACGGATGAAACAAACACCGTTGAGAAGAAATGATAATTGACCTTGCTGATGTTGAAATGATCGTAACTACTTTGAGAGAAAACACGCCAGTTGAAAAGGGTTGACAACACAATCTCGATGATCAAGACGGATTAGTATTCACATCGGAGTATGAGAACACCACTTGGGAAAAGTATGGAATCAACATTTGACTTCGAAGCAACTCGAATACCACAACTGAAAACAAAACAAAGGATTGGCTTGTAGAATAAGCCGGAACAAACATATGACTGAGATTTCGTCCAAAGTTATCGTGGTGGGGCCTACACGGGCTCGATCGTACAGCACCATCATGTACAAGGCAGTGCACATGACATACAAAGCGTCCCCGAGTCTGCATAGCCAAGGACTCTTTAAGACACAACTAGACCATTGTAAAACCGACCGTGAATAGGCGGAGCACTAGACGTCGAACCCCAATTTCAAATCATACATCTGGCGGAAAGATATCCTAAGAACTACTTGAATTCCCACTTATAAACTCCCGAAATTTTCCGGTTATGCAATCTGGTGTTGGGGATACAGGGGAAGCATAATATCTCACCCAAAACTAGCAAATCCTACATCCAGCTGTATCCATCCTTCAACACATAGCCAAGAAACCTTCGGAAATCGTCTACCTCAACCTTTGAAAAGCATCCATTATACAAGTTATGGAAATACTCCCGAACTCCCGCCTCAGTACTTGGTGGCGTCGAGGTTATCTCACCAACGAACTGCATAAAAGAGATTTTCGATGTCGGCGTACTAAACTCAGGTATTCCAGAACTGCAATGATAAAATTATGACGACAACACCTCGGAGCTCAACTCCCCGGGACACTGCCACAAAACCCCTAACATGAGGCACCAAGACAATGTTCTCGTCACAAAACCATCGGAACGATTCCAAGATACCCGCGTGATCCTAAATTTTTTTTAGTGAAATTTGAGAAGAGAAGAGTCAAAACTCTACGTCAGGATGCCTTACCAGAGCGATGAGGAGACTGGGGAGTAAAAAGAATTCCTAAACTCTCCGATATATAATTCCTAAATGACTCAAAACATTTTTCTAGACACAACTCGGCCGCTAAAAACGATCAAGCAGTGGGGATCCTAAGGTCGGGGAAGGCTCTGATTACCAACTTGTAATGCCCTCGATGCGGCTATATCTCCCACATGTCGAAGCACGACTTAGAGGCATAACCGCATTGAAAGCAATGTCGCAAGTGAGGTAATCTTCACACAACCCATGTAATACATAAGGGGAAGAGATACATAGTTGGCTTACAATCGCCACTTCATCCAATTACATGAATAAAGCATTACATCATCCAAATACAAACAAGGCCCGACTACGGAGCCAAAATAAAAGAAGACTACCCCAAATGCTACACAGATCCCCGATCGTCCCGACTGGGCTCCACTACTGATCAACTAGAACGAAATAACACAAGGACAAGATCTTCATCGAGCTCCTCCTTGAGCTGGGTTGCGTCATCTGCACGGACTCATCGGCACCTGCAAGCTGGTTTTGGAAGTATCTATGAGCCACGGGGACTCAGCAATCTCGCACCCTCGCGAGCAAGACTATTTAATCTTATGGGTAAGGTAAAAGGTATGAGGTGGAGCTGCAGCAAGCGGCTAGCATATATGGTGGCTAACATACACAAATGAGAGCGAGGAGAGAAGGCAAAGCACGGTCGATAAAAGTATGATCAATAAGTGATCCTAGAACAACCTACGTCAAGCATAACTCCAACACCGTGTTCACTTCCCGGACTCCGCCGGAAAGAGACCATCATGGTTACACACGCGGTTGATATATTTTAATTAAGGTCAACTTCAGGTTTTCTACAACGAGACATTAACAAATTCCCATCTGCCCATAACCGCGGGCACGGCTTTCGAAAGTTCAAATCCCTGCAGGGGAGTCCCAACTTAGCCCATGACAAGCTCTCACGGTCAACGAAGGAATAGACCTCCTCCCGAGACGTTCCGATCAGACTCGGTATCCCGGTTCTACAAGACACTTCGACAGGTTAAAACAAATACAGCAACACCGCCGAATGTGCCGACAAATCCCGATAGGAGCTGCACATATCTCATTCTCAGGGCACACTCAGATTGTCTAAACTTTCGGTAGGCCAGCCCAGAGTTGCCCCTGGTAGCCACCGGCAGCTGACGTGTTTGGACCAACACTCAGAGGAGCACTGCCCGGGGGGGTTAAAATAATGATGACCCTCGAGTCTGCAGAACCCAAGGGAAAGAAAAGGCTAGGTGGCAAATGGTAAAACCAATGTTGGGCATTGGTGGAAGAGTTTTACTCAAGGCGAACTGTCAAGGGGTTCCCATTATCACCCAACCGCGTAAGGAGCGCAAAATCCGGGAACATAACACCGATATGACGGAAACTAGGGCGGCGAGAGGGGAACAAAACACCAGGCATAAGGCCGAGCCTTCCACCCTTTACCAAGTATATAGATGCATTAATTAAATAAGATATATTGTGATATCCCAACAAGTAAACATGTTCCAACAAGGAACAACATCTCCATGTTCCAACAAGGAACAAACTTCAATCTTCACCTGCAACTAACAATGCTATAAGAGGGGCTGAGCAAAGCTGTAACATAGCCAATCAACGGTTTGTTAGGACAAGGTGGGTTAGAGGCTTGGTTCAACAATATGGGAGGCATGACAAGCAAGTGGTAGGCATCGTAGCATAGGCATAGCAAAAGAGCGAGCATCTAGCAAGCAAAGATAGAAGTGATTTCGAGGGTATGGTCATCTTGCCTGAGATCCCGCAAGGAAGAAGAACGAGTCGATGAAGAAGACAAACGGACGTAGTCGAACGAATCCTCACAACACAACGTTATCGGAACCAACCCGAAGAAGCAACACCGGAAAGAAGCAAACAACATAGTAAACAACCACCACATCAACATGGCATGATGCACAATCGAGTATGACGCATGCCCGGTTTAATGAAGCATGGCATGGCAAAGTGCACAAACAATCCTACAAATTAAGTGGATTAAGTGGAGCTCAAATATGCAATGAGTTGCATATTGACGGAACACCATGTGACTTATTTAGTTCTCTCTTGTTTATGTACCCAACAATATTAAATGTTCATAGGATGGCAAGAGGGTGAAGCATAATTAAACTACCTAACTCGGCAAGTTTAAATGAGCCCGGAACAACAAACCACAAGTCCGGAAACTCCTCATGTGCATATTTTAGATTTGGTGCTGTTCTGCCCTAAACCATATTTTAGAGTTGTTAAACATGCAAAACAAGTACACCATGTTAAACTAGACATTTTTCTACCCCAAATGCATATAGAGTTTATTACAAACCGAGCTACGGTTAAATAGTTAGGAATTAAATCATTTGAACATGGCATAGGGACAAATTTAAAGAAACATCATTTTAAACATCTTAAACATGGGTGAAAGTTGCATATTATTAAACTAGACAAAATTCTAGCCATTTTACATATAAAGTTTATTTAATTCCGATGCACGGTTCATGAGTAATTGTATGCATGAAGGCTAGGGACTTTTCTGTAAAACTGCACTCTCTGGGATAAATTGGAAAATCGCTGGACAGGAAAAAAAACACACTCGGGCTGAATCTGTTGGGCGCTGGCTGCTCACAATGGGCCATACAGGTCGGTTGAGGAGCGCTGGGCCTTAGGGCACTGCGGCTGGAGAGGCCCGGGCAGCAGGGCGACGTGGAGATGGGCCGGCTCAGGAGGAGCTGGGCTGCTGGTCTAGGGCACCATTGGGCCTAGGCGCGAGGCCAGCCCTGGGAGGCAGCGACTCGGTCGTCTCCCCCGAGCAGGAGGCCGGGCGAGGTCGGTGGCGGCTCACGACAGGATGGCGGCACCGGCAAAGGAGATCCGACAGGGATGATGACATGGCAAGGCGGGAAAAACCATGTATGAGTAGATCCGGGTGTGGAGAGCTCGGATCCGGCGACAAACGAGGTCGAGGAGGCCGGCGATGACCTTGGCGTTCGCTCCTGCCCAAAAATGGCGGCGGCACTTAGAGCAGAGGGAGAGCACGGGAGAAAAGAGGAGAAGGGAAGGTGCGACCTGGGGTTGGCGGCGGCGGAGCTCATCTGCAGCGGCGGGGCTCTCCTGGTGGGCGCTCCGCATGGATCTCGCCAACGGGAGGCGGAGCGATGGTGCTGGCTAGCACACGAGACGGCGGCGCTGGATCGAGGGACTCCTTCCTTCGATCTAGATCGGGCGCAAGGAGGACGGCGGTGCGATGCTTCGGGCCCGAGCGGGCCTGCTACGGGCCGGGAGGGCCGTGGGGAGGTGGGTGGATGGTTGGGTGACGTGGCGGCTTCCTGATGGTGGAGGACGGCGGCTGCGGCGGCGCTGGCCGCACAGGCTGAGCCAAGTGGCGGAGGCGATGTGGTCGGGCGTGGAAAACGAGGCATAGGGGAGAGGTGATGGCGGCTGAGGGTTAGGGGAGGCTAGGGGTAGGTGGCTTGGGTCTAGGTTGCCCAAAATGGTAAGAGGGGGTCTCTATATAAGGAATGTTTAGGGTTAGGGGGGATTAGGAGGGGTTTTTGGGGGTTTCCGGACCCTCGGATCGCAACCGATGGGTCCGATCGAGTGGGGGGATAGGTAGGCCTAGGTGGGATGGTTGTGACTGTGTAGAAGGCCGAGGGCTGCAGGAGAGAAGAGAGAGAGAGAGACCCAACAACAGTTTTCGGAGACCGAAAACGTCCGACGATAGACCGGCTATACTGCCGCTATAGTTTAACGGTTGGGCTATCAAACGATCTCCGAATGCGATGAAACTTGACAGGCGGTCTATCTACACTATAATAAGGCCACACGCCAACTTTCAACCCAATCCGAGAACATTTTCTGGCCACTTATAAAATAATATTTCGGACATGCCGCGGGCGCGTGCAAGGGTGTCTGGACTCAGAACGGACAACGGACGGAACTGGGAGACCCGGACTAATGCAAGTTTCGAAAACATGATGATGCAATGCAGATGATGACATGGCAAGATGCAACACAAAAAAAAATGACATGGCAACGACAGCGAAAACTGGAGGAGACCTGGCACATCGGTCTCGGGGCGTCACAACGCAGTAATTTCAAAAAAATTCCTACGCACACGGAAGATCATGGTGATGCATAGCAACGAGAGGGGAGAGTATCGTCTACGTACGCTCATAGACCGTAAGCGGAAGCGTTATGACAACGCGGTTGATGTAGTCGTACATCTTCACGATCGACCGATCTAGCACCGAAGGTACGGCACCTCCGCGATCTGTACATGTTCGGCTCAATGACGTCCCGTGAACTCATGATCCAGTAGCGCTTTGAGGGAGAGCTTCGTCAGTACGACGGCATGATGACGGTGATGATGTTGCTACCGGAACAGGGCTTCGCCTAAGCACCGCTATGATATTACCGAGGTGGATTATGGTGGAGGGGGCCAATGCACACAGCTAAAGATCAATGATCAACTTGTGTGTCTATGGGGTGCCCTCTCCCCCGTATATAAAGGAGTGGAGGAGGGGTAGGGGGCGGCCTCTCTAGGCGCGCCCCAAGGAGTCCTACTCCCACTAGGAGTAGGATTCCCCCCTTCCCTTTGTTGGTTCTTGGAGAGAAGGAACGAGAGGAAAGAAGGAAGGAAAGGGGGGGCCGGCTCCCCTCCCAATTCGGATTGGGCTTGGGGGCGCGCTCCCTCCCTTGCTTCTATCCCCTCTCTTCCACTAAGGCTCAATAAGGCCCATATACCTCTCCGGGGGTTCTGGTAACCTCCCGGTACTCCGGTATACTCCCGATTTCACCCGAAACCATTCCGATATCCAAACATAGGCTTCCAATATATCGATCTTTATGTCTCGACCATTTCGAGACTCCTGGTCACGTACATCAAAACACATAAACTTGTAATACCGATCGTCACCGAACGTTAAGCGTGCGAACCCTACGGGTTCGAGAACTATGTAGACATGACCGAGACATGTCTCCGGTCAATAACCAATAGCAGAACCTGGATGCTCATTTTGGTTCCTGCATATTCTACAAAGATCTTTATCGGTCAAACCGCATAACGGTATACGTTGTTCCCTTTGTCATCGTTATGTTACTTGCCCGAGATTCGATCGTCGGTATCTCAATACCTAGTTCAATCTCGTTATCGGCAAGTCTCTTTACTCGTTCCGTAATGATACATCCCGTAACTAACCCATTAGCTACATTGCTTGCAAGGCTTATTATGATGTACATTACCGAGAGGGCCCAGAGATACCTCTTCGACAATCGGAGTGACAAATCCTAATATTGATCCATTCCAACTCAACAAACACCATCAGAGACACCTGTGGAGCACCCTTATAATCACCCAGTTACATTGTGACGTTTGGTAGCACACAAAGTGTTCCTCCGGTATTCGGAAGTTGCATGATCTTATAGTCATACGAACATTTATAGTTATGGATAAAGCAATAGCAACAAACTAAACGATCATCATGCTAAGCTAATAGATGGCTCAAGTCAATCACATCACTCTAATGATGTGATCCCGTTAATCAAATGACAACTCATGTCTAAGTTTAGGAACAGGGCCGGCCCTGGGGAGGGGTAGGGGGGCGGCCGCCCCGGGCCCCCAAAATCCAGGCCCCCCCAATGTATGTGCAGTCTACGGCCTATGGGCCTGCCATTGTGGTCAGAGAAAAATGTCAGATGATCATCACGCTGAGCAAGCGCACGTCGCGCGATGGCCGATCCCAGCGAGCGGTTCGTTTCTTTCAGGAAAAACAAAAGCCGGCGACCGAGTCCTTGATTTCCTTCTCGTAAAATAAAAGTAGCAACCAATTAGACGACCCCTTCCTAGTCCATCGCACAAGGATTACCAACCCTAGGTTGCCGCCGCCACCCCAAATTTCGTTCCTAATCCAGTTCGCTGCAGCCGCCGGCGGCGATTTCAGGCAATCAGGGGCTCCTATCCTCATGCTAGTTTGCTTGCTCTCCGTGTCTACATACTGTAGGCGTTGTATAGGTGGGCACATCCATTGAGAATCTGAGATACATCACGGAGGTATATATCATATTTCGGTTCCCTGTATGCATAGCTGAGACTGTTAAATAATTGATGCATTTTTTTTCTTGGTTCATTCCTTGGTTAATGTCGTCCATCCATCAGGTAGCGATAACCGGAAAAGACATGAAAATATGGATAACTTGGTACATTCATAACGTGGAGATATTGACATTTTTTTCAAGAGTGATACAGGTGCTTCAAGTGCTTCAATAAACCTAGATGATGAGTTGGTGATTGTTGCCTAGAGGAAGGGCAACCAACTAATGGGAATTTAGGATTTGACCAGCAAGAATAAAATATCAACATCGACATCGGCGATAACAATGTAAGTGGCCGTGACTTTCACATCTTAATTATTTATTGTCCATGTGATTATCGCATCGACTGAAAATATTTTTGTAAAGTCTAAAATTATTTAAGAACTATCCGAGCTCAACAAGATAGATTAAATGGTTTCACAACATTATGCGCTGGGAAGAAATTATTGAATGAGATTGACATTGATCCCATCATAAGTGACTTTGCATTGAGTAATGTTAGAAGAAGATTTTAAAGTAACATGTATAAATTATTTGATATGCATACTAATTTTAGATGCATTTAAGTGTTATTGACAATATTTTATAAATATGTATATTTGTTGTTAGTTTTATGTGCCTATATTAAGGGCCCCGAGTATTAGTCTCGCCCCGGGTGTAACAGGGGTGCGAACCCTTGATACTGAGGAGGGGGGTGGCTTATATAGAGTTCGCCAGGCCCCTCCAGCCCTCAGTAATGCAGGGTTTAAAGTACATTAAGACTGGGGGTTACTGGTAACACCCCTAATAAAGTGCTATGATGACCATAAAAGCTACTTAATGACCGACCGTTTGCATGCAGGGTGACTTTAGATCTCCTGGCAGTCGAGTGGTTGGATCATGGTCGAGTGATTGCTTCGTGGTCGAGTGTCTTGAATCCGTCGAGTGGGATACCTCCAAGTCGATTGAAAGGTGACTTCTTCTAGGGATGTACTTGGGTAGGGTACTTAGGATAGGTCCATGCCCCTACCCTAGGTACATAGCTTCATCATTAGCCCCCGAATGGATCGAGGTTCGAGTGGGGAAGGAGTTGGGGATCTTTCCGACTGGTTCTTCATGTTATATGAACGTCTTGCTTTGGATCAATTGTCACGGATGACGTCGTCAACTTCTTCCAGTCGCCTTGATCCATTCTTGGCCTCTTGTTGAGTGAATTTCTTTACTTGTGAAGTTCCGAGTGACGGTGTGAAAGGGATCTTCTGTTTGACGAGTTGTTCTGCGGCCCGCGGATTTTGCGGGATTTGAATTTCGGGAAGCGCGCGGGACGGGGGCGGCCGCAGTAATCGGATGGGATAGGACGGAAGCTCCTCGATCCCCGCGCCACGTTTTTCACCGCGTACCATGCGCGCGCCTGTTGCGGGATTTGACGGGATTGCCTGGGCCTACCAGTCAGCCACCCGGAAGTGACCTCTTATAAGCTGTCGGCTCGGGACCCCCGAACATTGCGCCACTAGTAGAAAAAGGGTCAAACGTGAAGCACATTAGTGCCGGTTTGCATTAGAGCCGGCACTAATGTGTACATTAGTGCCGGTTCGTGGCGGCGATCAATAGTACCGGTTCGTGGCGAACCTTTAGTACCGGTTCATGCCACGAACCGGTACTAAAGAGGCTGTGTCAGCCTGCGGTCAGGCTATGGCCCCACCATCACCATTTAGTGCCAGTTCGTACCACGAACCGGTACTAATGAGGTTATGGCAAGCTGTTTTTAGTCCCACCTCGCCAAGAGAGAGGCAGCATGAGCGGTTTATAAGCCGTGAGTGCACAGACAATGACGAAGAGTTGCAATGGTCACCTACATGTTGATTAGCTTCAAGCCTTGCGGAATAGCATAGATTGCACTGAGCTATGTGCAGTGGCTTAGTGCAATCTATACTATTCCGAATGGCTTGAAGCAAATTAACCAGCATTGCACCTCTTTTTTATTTTTAATAACTTATTTAAACTCCGGACTTCTTTTGTGTTCAGTATGCAGCATTTAAAGCGACGTCATCAATTTCCAACATGCTCTGACATCATTTGTTGTTTTTCGGTCATTTACCTAATTGTTTAGAGAGCTAAATGACCGTGAAATTGAAAATCACTACAAAATGAATCTTGAAAATGTTGAAACTTGGCATGGTATCATCATATCACCCGCATAGCATGCGCGAAAGAGTAGAGAGGGTCACGGCAAAAACTGGACGCAATTTGTGTACAAACTGGACATACTCTTTCCAAGTATCAGGGTTTCGGACGAGAACTTATCTGTTACATGGCCACTTCAATGTTTTTTAAACTTATTTGAACTCCGGACTTCTTTTGTGTTTAGTATGCAACATTTAAAGCGACGTCATCAATTTCCAACATGTTCTGACATCATTTGTTGTTTTTCGGTCATTTACCTAATTGTTTAGAGAGCTAAATGACCGTGAAATTGAAAATCACTACAAAATGAATCCTGAAAATGTTGAAACTTGGCATGGTATCATCATATCACCCGCATAGCATGTGCGAAAGAGTAGAGAGGGTCACGGCAAAAACTGGACGCACTTCGTGTACAAACTGGACAAACTCTTTCCGAGTATCAGGGTTTCGGAGTCCGGAGTGGGTACTATTGTGCATCCCACCAATCAGGAAGAATCACACGGATCGTGAGTTTTTGATACGGACGTTGATGCTAGTGATGTCGAGGGATCAATACAGCGAAATATCTACGCTCCTAATTATTTTCAGTTGAGTGAAGATGGCTCGGTGGTCAAATCATTGAACAATCATTCTTGTTTTGTTCTGAGCGCATGCAATTACGGTGTATTTCTTGATTTGGTCCCGGGAGATAAGAAACGAACTGAGTTATATGGTAATGGAAAACTACAACGTGAGTACTACTTGCATGGATCTATTCTACTAGCGCATCCCCTGCATGCAAGAATTTTTGTCTTGGATAAGATAGGTTTTAGTGCTATAGATGATATGGAGGTAAAGAGAGTTTACTTGAAGACGGAGCATGGGTCTACTTTCAACGTCAAATTATATAGTGGAGACACATACACCCTTTTTGAATGCAAAACTTGGCAAGCACTATGCAAGGCTTATGCATTTGAGCCTGATATGGTTATCACCTTTGATATTCGTCCGGAAGATGATATTGAAGGTAATATAGACATCTGGGTCGATGTGCAAACGCCTCCGATTCTACCATTTGGTGAGTTTTTCTCAACCATGCATGCATATGTTTATGTCTTTCATACAGTTTATTCAAAAATAGTTGACAACTAATTTGTATTGTCTGCTTATTTCGGTTCAAGCAAACATGTCCGGCGCTTGGTAGACAGGACCTACTACTGCCCCGGGGCTCAACTAAACTGCGAGGAGATAAGTCATTATGTTTCATGGCTTGAGGATCTTAATACTGTCAAGACAAATTTTTTTCCTAAACTTAGAAATGTTAGTACTCAATACGTGCGACCAATGGTGATCGTATTGAACTACGATTACATCTATAATCAAAAGATGGTAAGATTTTAAATATTTGTCCTTAATTAGTGCATCTTTTGCATACATTATTTTTGAAGCTAAAACTTTCATTGCTTAGTATATTAATTACTATACGATGTTGTTCAACAGGGACTTCCGATGACAGTTGTGCCTCAGTGGATCGAGACAAAAGGTCGCATGTCAATGGTTAGCTTACGACCAAGATTTCCTACATTGCACATGAGTGCATTCAGGATTTCTGAAAGCGAAGAATGCTTAATAGTGAAAGATTGGAACAAAATTGTTAACGATCGCAGAGAAGTACTAGGGGGCAGTAAGGAGAAGCGCAACCCAAGATTAGGAGACAGATTCATCTGCATGCTCCAGTATGATGAATCAGGAGAGCTATACATGTTCTATGCTATTCTACCTGAGAGGGAGCAGCAGGATCAGTAGCTACTACTTCATGCTCTTAATTAGTACTTGTCTCATGGATCCGTGTCCTGAACTTCGATGTTGGTGATGATTATGTTGAACTTGATGATATCTCTTTGCTTCTGTTACAAAGTGAATGTTTCCTCTTTAAGCTAGCCAACATTGATGATGATTACATAGCTAGCGGTAATGACTATGATGATTAAATAGTGGTAATTAGACGACTATGATGATTTTTAGCTAGCTAGAGTTTATTTATTTATTAATATGCAATGATGATGATGATGATGACGACTACAACTCATTATAACGTAAAACAATCCTAAATTAAATTGATAACACAAATTTAATTGAAAAATACAAAATAAAACAAAAACCCACAACCATTTAGTACCGGTTGGTGTTACCAACCGGTACTAAAGGGCTCCCGGCCCCCGGAGCTGGCTCGTGCCGCGTGGTACCCCTTTAGCACCGGTTCGTGCTGAACCGGTACTAAAGGGGGGGGGCTTTAGTGCCGAAACTTTAGTGCCGGTTCCTGAACCGGCACTAAAGGGCCTTACGAACCGGTGCTATTGCCCGGTTCTGCACTAGTGCGCCTTCACTTTTCCCCCTTCCTTCACGAGATCCTCCGCCACCTCCGCTCTCACCTTGGTGCCGTAGGTCTGTTCGAGCTTCGCTGGCGACGATGGTGAAGGAAAATACGTCGGCTCTGGAGCGCGCGAAGAAGGCGGCGGTGCAGGGGAAGGGGAAGAAGTCCGCTCGGGGCGGATCTTCCTCGAGGATTGCTCTGCCCAAGGATTGGATCCAGGGCGACTGGATGCCGTTGGCGATTCGGCAGGATGATCTCGATGATCTGGTCGAGGGGGGATTCATTCCCAACGAATCTGCGCGTCTCCCGGGGAAAGAAGTCGAACCCCAGCCTCTTGATGGTGAGTGCGTCCTCCTCACCACCCATATCGATCGTGGATTTTCTCTGCCTCCTCATCCTTTTTTCGGGAGCTTCTTGAACTTCTTTGGAGCGCAGCTACATCACTTTACTCCCAATTCTATTGTGTATCTTGCTGCTTTCATTTCCTTGTGTGAAAACTTCTTGGGTTGCCGCCCCCATTGGGGACTCTTCAAGCACATCTTCACTTGCCGCTCTCAGTTGGTCAAGAAGGCCAAGTCGAGTGACGAACGGACGCAGGTGATCTAGCTGTGCGGGGGCCTGGCGATCCAGATGAGGGGGAAAAGTTCCTTTCCGTCTATCACTTTTCCCGAGTCAGTCCATGGGTGGCAGTCGACTTGGTTTTACTGTAAAGACCAGGTGACCCCAGGACAGTCGACTGGGCTTCCCCCTTTTTCTCTGAATCGAGCACAAAAACCCGCCTCTCTGAAAGTGACGCCGGAGGAAAAGGCACAAGTCAAGGTGCTGGTCGGTCGAGTGGTTCAGCTTGTCCGCGAGGGTGTGACTGGCATGGACTTGTTGGAAGTCTTCCTTCGGAGGCGCATCCAACCGCTTCAGGCTCGTGACCACCCGATGTGGCTGTACTCGGGTCTCGAAGACACCTCTCGGATTCACCCAGAGGAGGTCACTGACGAGATGTTGGAAGGGTGGCTGTCGAGTATCACAGGGAACAAGGACAACCCCCGAGGAGCCAGGAGGATTCCTCCACTCGACCAAACATACGAAGTGGACAAGGTCTGACCTTGCGTTTCCAACTGTGATCTTGCTTTCTTTATTTGTTCTCTTTGGATCAGTCGATTGACTTTTGTCTTGTTTGCTGTCCTCTAGGCCATTACTGAGATGTACTCGACACCCAATGGAGCACAGGAGCAGGCCGAGGAAGGAGAGGCGAGCGGAGGCGAAAGTGAAGATGAGAGAGAAGAGTGGGAATCTGACGGCGAAGGAGAGGGGGATGACGATGACGACTCCAGTGAAGAGGAGGAGGAAGAAGTCGAACCTCCCCGCTCGGAACGGCGATCCAAGCTTACACACGACCCTGCGCGAGAACATGGTCAGGCGACTGTCCCTGTTGGGCAGTCGTCGAAGCGCCCTCGACCTCATCTCCAGCGCCGACAGAAAAAGCTCCCAAGCACCCACGCGCGACGCCGTGCAAGCCGCCCAAGGCTCTGCGCAAGATGAAGATGACTGTCCCCACCATTTCTGGGTAATAGTAGAATTTGTTTTCCTTTGTTGAACGTGACGGACTCTTGGTCAACTCATTGAATAAGCTGATTGATTTTCGAAATTTGCAGTGCTACCACCTCGGAGATCTCCGCCAAGGACGATGATCAAGAGATGGAAGACGCTGTTACCTCCAACCCCGGTACGATTGCTGATGCTCTGCTTTTAGTCAACTGACGATTTCTTATAATTCCGGTCGATTGGATTTTTCTTGTAGCTCCTCCTCATGTCATTGACCTCCCTGATGATGACGACGAAGTGCCGCTGAGGGCGCGAAGGAACAGGAGGGCTCCGGCTGGTAAGACCCCACAAACTACTCCGGCGCCTGAGGCCATAGTCCGGTAAGGTGGTGATACCACTCGGGCTTCTGTGACTTTCGCTGAACCTCTGACGAGTGTCCGGCCTTCGATGTCGACTGCAAATCCTCCTTCGCTTTTTGGCACACACCACGTCCCTGAGGACCAAGTGGGCGCCGCTAAAGAGGCTATACGCCAGGCGGGGATCATGATGGAGCAAGTGAAGGTGGTTCGGGAAGCCAGCCAAGCAGCTTATGATGCGAGTTCAACTCTTCAGAGCAACGTCCAGATCAGTCGATTAACCGCTTGTTTTGTTAGGATATGCTATCTGAAGAATCTCTTTTCCGAAGATCTTTATATCTGTACACCCACTGGGTGTGTCTATTAATCTTTTTGACGAGTGGGGGCACGCTAAGTGCACCCACTGGGTGTAGTCCCCGAGACTACGCTGGACTGCTGGCAGTCGACTGTAGTCTTTATATTGTGTTGCTTTAGCTGAACTTCTTCACTCGGTCTGGTCAGGCCATGTCGAATGGAACTGTACACAGTCGACTGCGGGCAGTCGATTTTTTTTGGTAGAACCAGTGGGGGCATGCTGAGTGCACCCACTGGGTGTAGTCCCCAAGACTATTGTCGAATGTTTTTGATTCGGCTGTAGTCTTAGAAACGCCATCATTGTCTCTTGGTTACTCGGAAGCAACTTAACTTGGATGTCTGTCGACTGATTTTCTGCAAAAATCCTGCGAACTTGTGGCTCGCTACACTGAGTTGGAGAACAAACAGATCCAGCTGAACCTTGACTTGAAGCTTGCTCAGGAGAACTTGCAAAAGGTGTGGGACGAAGCAAAAGGTATGGCTGGTGAGCTTTTGTCGACTGTCCTTTCTTTCTTGCCGTCCTCGATGTTGATCTCACTTGCTGTTTCACAGAAAAAATGGAGGAGGCTCTGAAGAAGAAGGATCAAGACCTTGCCGAAGCGCAGAAGGAGGCCCTGAACAAAACGAAGCTTGCTAAAGAAAAACTGGCTTCAGTCGGTACTCTTGAAAAGGAAAACTCCAGGCTGAAAACTGCTCTTGACGCGGCTAATCAAGAGGTCAGCCGTCTGAAGAATGGCAATATAGCTCTGAATGACAAGGCAAGTGAACTGGCGGGGAAGAGGAACGATCTGGAGGCTTATCTCGGTGGACTCGCCAAGAAGCTGTTCGTCATGCTCGAGGGTAATTAATCCGGCCCAACTGACTTGCAGTTACCAAACCTGCGTAGAGCCACTGACTTATCGTTGAATTGTGTTTATAGAATTCTGCCAGAACTTCGAAGAGGAGACCAGTCGAGTGGAGACAGACTTGGACCCCATCAATTCTCCAGTGAAGGACGAGGCTGCTATGAACGTGCTCCGACTGGAATCTCGTGTTGCCGGCATTGTTGACTATCTTGCTTGGTTGAAGGTTGCGATGTCGCGGATCGACACGTCGCTCTGGCCTAGGACAAAGCTTCAGAATGACCTCGAGTCCCTAATGAATCGATTGAATGAAGTCCCAGGTCGAGTGGCGGAATGGAAGAAATCTTTTGCTAGATGTGGCGGTGACGTCGCTCTGTCTCTGGTCCGCGTCCACTTCAAGGAGGCGCGAGAAGAAAAGTTGGCCGCCATCCAAGTTGCCAATACCAGGAAGCACAACTTTCAAGACTTCATGGAGACTTTCATTGCTGCGGCCACTCGCATTGCAGACGGGGTCGACTTGGACGAGTTCGTCGCCCCTTCCAGTCCTCCGCCTGAGGAATAAAAACTTTTATGCGTCACTTTAAATTTGCCTCGGAATGCCGAGTGGATTTTGTAACCGTTAAACTCTGTCGAGCTGGAGGCTCGACTACTTTGATCTGCGGTCTAGGACCTTTGGACCTTATCTGAACTTGATTTATCGTTGAATATCTTCATGAATTATCTGTCGAGTGGAACTTGTTCTTCACTCGAAATAACTTTGTATTTGTGGTGCAGCTCCGAAGGAGAAGGTAGCAGTTGATTTGCACCTCGTCGTCCTTGCGGATTGGGATGTGTTCCGTACTTAGGCGAGCACTGGGCTGCAGCTAAGCCCCCGAGTGGAAGGTCTGCTCGCCACTCGGTAGGATTTTTAAAAACTTAGGCGAGTACTGGACTGCAGCTAAGCCCCCGAGTGGGAGGTCTGCTCTCCACTCGGTAGGATTTTTTCAAACTTAGGCGAGTACTGGACTACAGCTAAGCCCCCGAGTGGGAGGTCTGCTCTCCACTCGGTAGGAGTTTTTCAAACATAGGCGAGTACTGGACTGCAGCTAAGCCACCGAGTGGGAGGTCTGCTCTCCACTCGGTAGGATTTTTTTGTACTTAGGCGAGTACTGGACTGCAGCTAAGCCCCCGAGTGGGAGGTCTGCTCTCCACTCGGTAGGATTTTTTCAGACTTAGGCGAGTACTGGACTGCAGCTAAGCCTCCGAGTGGGAGGTTTGCTCTCCAATCGGTAGGATTTTTAAACACTTAGGCGAGCATTGGGCTGCAGCTAAGCCTCCGAGTGGGAGTCTGGCTCACCACTCGGTAGGATTTTTATATACTTAGGCGAGCACTGGGCTGCAGCTAAGCCTCCGAGTGGGAGTCTGGCTCACCACTCGGTAGGATTTTTAAATACTTAGGCGAGCACTGGGCTGCAGCTAAGCCTCCGAGTGGGAGTCTGGCTCACCACTCGGTAGGATTTTTAAATACTTAGGCGAGTACTGGGCTGCCGCTAAGCCTCTGAGTGGGAGTATTGCTCTCCACTCGGTAGGATTTTTAAACACTTAGGCGAGCACTGGGCTGCAGCTAAGCCTCCGAGGGAGTCTGGCTCACCACTCGGTAGGATTTTTAAATACTTAGGCGAGCACTGGGCTGCAGCTAAGCCTCTGAGTGGGAGTCTGGCTCACCACTCGGAAGGATTTTTAAATACTTAGGCGAGCACTGGGCTGCAGCTAAGCCTCCGAGTTGGAGTCTGGCTCACCACTCGGTAGGATTTTTAAATACTTAGGCGAGTACTAGGCTGCAGCTAAGCCTCCGAGTGGGAGGTTTGCTCTCCACTCGGTAGGATTTTTAAATACTTAGGCAAGCACTGGGCTGCAGCTAAGCCCCCGAGTGGAAGGTCTGCTCTCCACTCGGTAGGATTTTTAAAAACTTAGGCGAGTACTGGACTGCAGCTAAGCCCCCGAGTGGGAGGTCTGCTCTCCACTCGGTAGGATTTTTTCAAACTTAGGCGAGTACTGGACTACAGCTAAGCCCCCGAGTGGGAGGTCTGCTCTCCACTCGGTAGGAGTTTTTCAAACTTAGGCGAGTACTGGACTGCAGCTAAGCCCCCGAGTGGGAGGTCTGCTCTCCACTCGGTAGGATTTTTTTGAACTTAGGCGAGTACTGGACTGCAGCTAAGCCCCCGAGTGGGAGGTCTGCTCTCCACTCGGTAGGATTTTTTCAAACTTAGGCGAGTACTGGACTGCAGCTAAGCCTCCGAGTGGGAGGTTTGCTCTCCAATCGGTAGGATTTTTAAACACTTAGGGGAGCATTGGGCTGCAGCTAAGCCTCCGAGTGGGAGTCTGGCTCACCACTCGGTAGGATTTTTAAATACTTAGGCGAGCACTGGGCTGCAGCTAAGCCTCTGAGTGGGAGTCTGGCTCACCACTCGGTAGGATTTTTAAATACTTAGGCGAGCACTGGGCTGCAGCTAAGCCTCCGAGTGGGAGTCTGGCTCACCACTCGGTAGGATTTTTAAATACTTAGGCGAGTACTGGGCTGCAGCTAAGCCTCCGAGTGGGAGGTTTGCTCTCCACTCGGTAGGATTTTTAAACACTTAGGCGAGCACTGGGCTGCAGCTAAGCCTCCGAGTGGGAGTCTGGCTCACCACTCGGTAGGATTTTTAAATACTTAGGCGAGCACTGGGCTGCACCTAAGCCTCTGAGTGGGAGTCTGGCTCACCACTCGGAATGATTTTTAAATACTTAGGCGAGCACTGGGCTGCAGCTAAGCCTCCGAGTGGGAGTCTGGCTCACCACTCGGTAGGATTTTTAAATACTTAGGCGAGCACTGGGCTGCAACTAAGCCTCTGAGTGGGAGTCTGGCTCACCACTCGGAATGATTTTTAAATACTTAGGCGAGCACTGGGCTGCAGCTAAGCCTCCGAGTGGGAGGTTTGCTCTCCAATCGGTAGGATTTTTAAAGACTTAGGGGAGCATTGGGCTGCAGCTAAGCCTCCGAGTGGGAGTCTGGCTCACCACTCGGTAGGATTTTTAAATACTTAGGCGAGCACTGGGCTGCAGCTAAGCCTCCGAGTGGGAGTCTGGCTCACCACTCGGTAGGATTTTTAAATACTTAGGCGAGCACTGGGCTGCAGCTAAGCCTCCGAGTGGGAGTCTGGCTCACCACTCGGTAGGATTTTTAAATACTTAGGCGAGTACTGGGCTGCAGCTAAGCCTCTGAGTGGGAGGTTTGCTCTCCACTCGGTAGGATTTTGAAACACTTAGGCGAGCACTGGGCTGCAGCTAAGCCTCCGAGTGGGAGTCTGGCTCACCACTCGGTAGGATTTTTAAATACTTAGGCGAGCACTGGGCTGCACCTAAGCCTCTGAGTGGGAGTCTGGCTCACCACTCGGAATGATTTTTAAATACTTAGGCGAGCACTGGGCTGCAGCTAAGCCTCCGAGTGGGAGTCTGGCTCACCACTCGGTAGGATGTTTAAACACTTAGGCGAGCACTGGGCTGCGGCTAAGCCTCCGAGTGGGAGTCTGGCTCACCACTCGGTAGGATTTTTAAATACTTAGGCGAGCACTGGGCTGCACCTAAGCCTCTGAGTGGGAGTCTGGCTCACCACTCGGAATGATTTTTAAATACTTAGGCGAGCACTGGGCTGCAGCTAAGCCTCCGAGTGGGAGTCTGGCTCACCACTCGGTAGGATTTTTAAATACTTAGGCGAGCACTGGGCTGCAACTAAGCCTCTGAGTGGGAGTCTGGCTCACCACTCGGAATGATTTTTAAATACTTAGGCGAGCACTGGGCTGCAGCTAAGCCTCCGAGTGGGAGGTTTGCTCTCCAATCGGTAGGATTTTTAAAGACTTAGGGGAGCATTGGGCTGCAGCTAAGCCTCCGAGTGGGAGTCTGGCTCACCACTCGGTAGGATTTTTAAATACTTAGGCGAGCACTGGGCTGCAGCTAAGCCTCCGAGTGGGAGTCTGGCTCACCACTCGGTAGGATTTTTAAATACTTAGGCGAGCACTGGGCTGCAGCTAAGCCTCCGAGTGGGAGTCTGGCTCACCACTCGGTAGGATTTTTAAATACTTAGGCGAGTACTGGGCTGCAGCTAAGCCTCTGAGTGGGAGGTTTGCTCTCCACTCGGTAGGATTTTTAAACACTTAGGCGAGCACTGGGCTGCAGCTAAGCCTCCGAGTGGGAGTCTGGCTCACCACTCGGTAGGATTTTTAAATACTTAGGCGAGCACTGGGCTGCACCTAAGCCTCTGAGTGGGAGTCTGGCTCACCACTCGGAATGATTTTTAAATACTTAGGCGAGCACTGGGCTGCAGCTAAGCCTCCGAGTGGGAGTCTGGCTCACCACTCGGTAGGATGTTTAAACACTTAGGCGAGCACTGGGCTGCGGCTAAGCCTCCGAGTGGGAGTCTGGCTCACCACTCGGTAGGATTTTTTTTTACAAACTTAGGCGAAATGGATTCGCAGCTAAGCCTCAGAGTGGGAGTCTGGCTCACCACTCGGTAGGATTTTGTTTTACAAACTTAGGCGAAACGGATTCACAGCTAAGCCACCCATTGGGGGATTTCACACGCAAACAAAGGCGACAACAATTATAGGAAAAATTGTAACACTCTTGTCTTTGATAAATAGACTACAGAAGTTTTTCTTGTTACAACTCATCTGTGTGAGAATTCAAGTGTCAAAGGGGCGGAGCAGTTCCGCATTCCAAGCTCGTGGCTCATCGATCTGGTGATCGACATTGTAAAGGTGATACGCTCCATTGTGGAGGACTCTGGTGACGATGAAGGGACCTTCCCAAGTAGTAGCGAGCTTGTGTGGTTTCTGTTGATCCATTCGGAGGACCAAATCTCCTTCTTGGAAGGCTCGACTCTTCACATTTCTGGCATGGAATCGACGCAAGTCTTGCCGATAAATGGTCGATCGGATCATAGCCATTTCTCTTTCTTCTTCCAGGAGGTGGACTGCGTCTTGCCGGGCTTGTTCTGCTTCATCTTCGGTATAAAGCTCGACTCGGGGTGCATTGTGAAGTAGATCACTCGGCAGGACTGCTTCCGCTCCGTAAACCAGAAAGAACGGAGTTCTTCCAGTCGACCAATTCGGGGTGGTCCTCAATCCCCACAGAACTGACGGAAGCTCGTCGACCCAACCGCCTGTTGCGTGCTTGAGATCACGCATCAGCCGAGGCTTTAGTCCTTTGAGAATCAGACCATTTGCCCTTTCTGCTTGTCCATTCGACTGGGGGTGGGCGACCGATGCGTAGTCGAATCATGTGCCTTGAGAGGTGCAAAAAGCTCTGAACTTGTCTGAATCAAAGTTTGACCCATTATCGATGATGATGCTATGCGGGACTCCATATCTGAATGTTAACTCCCTGACGAAACTGATAGCAGTGCAAGCATCAAGATTCTTGATAGGCTTAGCTTCAATCCATTTGGCAAACTTGTCGACTGCCACAAGCACATGTGTGAAACCGCTCCTGCCTGTTCTCAATGGGCCAACCATGTCCAGTCCCCAAACAGCGAAGGGCCAGATGAGTGGAATGGTCTTCAGGGCTGATGCAGGCTTGTGCGACATGTTGGAGTAGAACTGGCACCCTTCACACTTGTCGACTATCTCTTTTGCCATTTCATTCGCTCTTGGCCAGTAAAATCCCGCTCGGCATGCTTTAGCCACAATGGTCCGAGAGGACGCATGATGACCACAGGTCCCCGAATGGATATCATCAAGGATTATCTGACCTTCTTCTGGTGTTATACACTTCTGACCGACTCCAGTCGCGCTTTCTCTATACAACTGTCCCTTTATGACAGTAAAGACCTTGGATCGACGGACGATCTGTTGGGCTCTTCTTCGTCCTCCGGGAGTTCCTTTCTCAGGATATACGCGATGTATGGTATCGTCCAGTCGGGGGTGATTGCCAAAACTTCCATGATTAGGTCGACCACAGCCGGAATTTCAACTTCAGTCGGATCCGTGGCACTCTTTGGCTGCGGGGCTTCATCTGTAAAAGGATCTTCCTGGACTGATGGCGAGTGGATGTGTTCCAAAAACACATTTCTGGGGATGGCTTCTCTCTTGGAGCCTATCTTTGCCAAATCATCAGCCGCTTGATTTTTCAGTCGGGGGACGTGATGAAGCTCTAACCCCTCGAATTTCTTCTCTAACTTTCTCACTGCATTGCAATAACCAGTCTTAGCTGGACTTCTGACGTCCCACTCCTACATCACCTGATTAACCACCAAATCTGAGTCGCCATAGACCATGAGGCGACGGACGCCGAGTGAAATGGCCATGCGCAACCCATATAAAAGTGCTTCATATTCTGCTTCGTTATTGGAGGAATCAAAGTGAATCTGGAGAACATATCTAAGCTTATCTCCTTGGGGGGAAACCAATACTACCCCAGCGCCGGAACCATTCAGCATCTTAGATCCATCGAAGAACATGGTCCAGTGCTCCGAGTGAACTTGAGTCGGAAGTTGCTGTTCGATCCACTCGGCGACGAAATCTGCAATTGCTTGGGACCTGATAGCTTTCTTTGCCTCAAACTTGATATCTAGGGGAAGAAGTTCAATCGCCCATTTGGCCACTCAACCAGTTGCATCTCTGTTGTGCAAAATCTCTGATAGTGGAGCGTCGCTGACGACTGTAATGGAATGATCAGAGAAGTAATGTGCAACCTTCTTCGTGGTCATATAAATCCCATATACAAGCTTCTGGTAAAGAGGATATCTTTGCTTTGAAGGAGTCAAAACTTCAGAAACATAATATACTGGGCGCTGAACTTTGAAGGCCTTTCCTTCTTCTTCCCGCTCGACCGTAAGTACTGTACTGACAACTTGTCCTGTGGCTGCAATGTAAAGCAGCAAAGGCTCCTTGCTGATTGGGGCAGCAAGCACCAGCTGGGTGGAGAGCAGAGCTTTGAGCTCTGTAAACGCTGCATCAGCTTCTGGGGTCCACTCGAACTTGTCGGACTTCTTCATCAGTCGGTAAAGAGGCAATGCCTTTTCATCGAGGCGAGAGATGAATCGACTTAAAGCCGCTAAGCATCCTGTAAGCTTCTGGACGTCACGCACACGCACAGGACGTTTCATCCGGATTCTAGTACCAATTTTTTCAGGATTGGCGTCGATTCCCCGTTCGGAAACGAGAAAACCGAGTAACTTCCCACCTGGAACTCCGAATGTGCACTTTGATGGGTTGAGCTTGATATCATACCTCCTGAGGTTGGCAAAGGTTTCAGCAAGGTCAGTCAGCAGGTCGGTACCCTTCCGTGACTTGACCACAATATCATCCATGTATGCCTCCACATTCCGACTGACTTGAGTGAGCAAACACTTCTGAATCATCCTCATGAATGTGGCTCCGACATTAATGAGGCCGAACGGCATGGTGACATAATAGAAGCACCCGAATGGAGTGATGAAAGCTATTTTGATCTCGTCGGGCCCGTACAAACGGATCTGATGGTACCCGGAATAGGCGTCTAGAAAAGACAAACGCTCACATCCCGCAGTTGAGTCGACTATCTGGTCGATGCGGGGGAGAGGAAAATGATCTTTCGGGCAGGCCCGATTGATATGCTTGAAATCAATGCACATGCGAAGTGACTTGTCGTTCTTGGGGACCATGACAATATTGGCGAGCCACTCGGAGTGGTAAATTTCTCGGATGAACTCCGCTGCTAAGAGCCGAGCCACCTCCTCGCCAATGGCCTTCCTCTTCTGGATGGCGGACCGTCGAAGATGTTCTTTCACAGGTTTAAATTTTGGGTCGACTCGTAGACGGTGCTCAGCCAGCCCCCTGGGAACTCCAGGCATGTCAGCAGGCTTCCATGCGAAGATGTCCCAGTTCTAACGGAGGAACTGGATGAGCGCTTCTTCCTATTTGGACTCAACCATCGTTGAGATGTGAGTCGGAGCAGCATTTGGATCGGTTGGGTGAATGTGAACTGCCTTTGTTTCACCAGACGACTGAAAAGCTGATTCTGAAGCAGGCTTCTTAGCTCGTAGCAACTCACTCGGATCTGCAGTCTTCTGATACTCTTGCAGCTCGACCACTACCATCTGAGCGTCAGCAATCTTTGAGCCTTTCTGAAAACACTCTTCTGCTTTCTTCCGATTGCCTGTAACAGTGATCACACCCTTGGGACCAGGCATCTTCAATTTGAGATACACATAACATGGTCGAGCCATGAAGCATGCATAAGCTGGCCTGCCCAAAATAGCGTGATAAGCACTTTGGAAATCCACAACTTCGAATGTCAACTTTTCCTTGCGGTACTTCTTGGAATCACCGAAAACCACATCAAGAGCAATTTGGCCGAGTGACTCGGCTTTCTTCCCAGGAATGACTCCATGGAAACTCATGTTACTGGTACTGAGCCTGGACATCGGAATGCCCATCCCTTTCAATGTTTCTGCATACAGTATGTTCAAACCGCTGCCCCCATCCATTAGGACTTTGGTCAGTCGATTGCCTTCGACAACTGGGTCAAAGACCAGAGCTTGCCTCCCAGGGGTGGCAATGTGGGTAGGGTGATCAGACTGGTCGAATGTGATGGCAGTTTGGGACCACTTCAGATAATTGGGTGTTGCTGGAGCAACCATATTTACCTCACGGTTAATAACCTTCAGTCGACTTTTGCTCTCAACATCAGCAAAAATCATCACGGTGGAATTGACCTGGGGGTACCCATCGTCACTATCTTCCTTGTCCTCAACTTTGTCCGACTCCTTTTCCTTATCTTTGGACTGCTTGCCCTCAAACTGCTAGATCAGAAGCCGACACTGTCGAGTGGTATGCTTTGGGTAAATGAGTTTACCCTCTTCATCTTTCTTGGTGTGGATGTGACACGGTAGATCCAAAACATCATTTCCATCTTGGTCTTTAACTTTCTTGGGGTTCCAAGGTCCTTTGGGTTTTCCCTTAAATTTTCCCTGGGTTACGGCCAGGGCCTCCCCAGGAGCGCCTGGCTCGGCTTTCCGCTTCTGTTTCCGACTGGAATTTCCTCCGGTTTCCTGGGCGACTGCTTTATGCTTTCCACTCCAGAGTCGATCCTCATCTTCACCATTAGCGTATTTGGTGGCAATCTCCATCATCCGATTCAGAGACATCTCTCCTGTTCGACCGAACTTCAGATTCAATTCTCTGTACTTAACGCCTTCTTTAAAGGCACAAACTGCTTGATGATCTGGTACATTTTCAACTGTGTGATGCAATGTGATCCACCTCTGGATGTAATCCCTCAAGAGTTTCATTCGGTTTCTGCACGCAAGACCGCAATTCCGTAAGGTCTGCAGGTCGCTTGCATGTTCCTTCAAATGTGGTGACAAACACTCGAGAGAGATCCTCCCAAGTGTAAATGCTGCTGGGTGCTAACTGATTCAGCCACGCTCTGGCCGAGCGTTCTAACATGAGAGGCAGGTGCTTCATGGCTACCTCATCATTCCCACCGCCAATCTGGATAGCCACTCAGTAATCTTCGAGCCAAGTATCGGGATTGGACTCACCGGTGAACTTACTAACTCTAGTCGCCAACGTGAAGTTGGGAGGAATTACAGCGGCTCTGATGGCTCGACTGAAACACTCCGGCCCTGAAACATGTACTCTGCTACTGGTTGGCGCATCTCTGTCGTGGCCTTCTCAGTGAGCTCTATTCCTGTCGACCAAACCTTGAACGAGAATGGATCTCGCATCAAAGTCTGGTTCCCTGGGGTCGACTGGAATCCTCCGCCCAACTCTATGAGGGCGTCTGTCATCCTGCTATCGAGGCACATATGATCCACTCCTCGGGGGAGGGGTTGGCACTCGACGTCGATCATCACGATCGAATCGGTGATCATACTGCTCATTCCTTCTGTACTGATCACGCTGGTCTCCACGTCCCTCACGCCTCAGAGGCGATCTTGGGCTGTGAGCCGACTGGACTATATCCGCTGCAACGGATCGACTGTGGATCCTGTTCCGTGACTGAGAAACAGCGGAATTCTGGTCTCCCCCTGCCCGGAGCAACGCTCTGATTTGCAACAAGCCTCTGCCAGCCTCTGACTGGGAGGGCTGAATCGACTCTGCTATACGGGCCGCAGCCGCCAAATTCTGAATCAGAGTATGTTATACCCGTGGGGGCGGAAAGAGTTGACGTCGACTGGATTCTGGAGCCCGTTGACTCGCTCGCTCATCGAGTATTCGCTGGAGATTCTCCAGTCGAGTGCGCTCGGCCAAGTTAGCCAAGCACGCGTCCTCCAAGGCTCGGGCCTCGGGGGTTTCTCCAACGATAGGAGTGTGGAGTGCATCCATGTTCCGGCGGCGAAGCTCCTCCCGCTGCAACGACGTGAGAGGCTCGGGGAGATACTCCTCGTGAGGACGCGACGGGTCGCCCCCATCCGCGCCTCCGTCAGCGCGGGGAAACCGGGAGGACTGTGTGGCCCATCGATCACCAGAACCTCTGCAGCTGGGTCACTGCTGTCGCATTCGGATGCGGTCTCTGCGGAGCCAGTCGACAGGTCGAACAGGCTGTAGAGGGATTCGTCGGGCTCGATTGCCGCGACTTGTGGGGTGGCCGACTGGCGGGCCACCGCCTGCCTCACCCACCTCTGAAGCCTCGACCGACCGGAGCACTTGCGCCGGCGAGAAACAGGGCGGGGAGATGCCACAGGAGCCGACCAATACTGGGTCGACGGCTGCCGCAGGAGGACACCACGGACGCATGCGCGAAAGTGCGTCGCCCCGTGGACCGGGAGCGCGTCAACGTCGAGTGGAGCCTCTTGAAGCCAAGCGGAGTCATCGGTGATGAACGTGAGCACGCCGAGACGGATCTCGCGGCCCTCCACCAAAGCTCCGCCTGAAACCATGATCAAAGAGATCGGAAAAATCGCAACTTCTCCAACTAGGTGCTAAGACTCCTGGCCCCAAGGTGGGTGCCAACTGTCGTGGTTCTGACTCGGACAGTGATGTAGGGGGGTGTGTATGGAGAGGCTAGATCTTAGCTATGGTTGAGTTGTAAGCACACGGGGATTACGAGTTCAGGCCCTTCTCGGAGGAAGTAACAGCCCTACGTCAGGGTGCCCGGAGGCGGTCGACTGAATTATGTGTGTATGAATAACAGGGGTGCGAACCCTTGATACTGAGGAGGGGGGTGGCTTATATAGAGTTCGCCAGGCCCCTCCAGCCCTCAGTAATGCAGGGTTTAAAGTACATTAAGACCAGGGTTTACTGGTAACGCCCCTAATAAAGTGCTATGATGACCATAAAAGCTACTTAATGACCGACCGTTTGCGTGCAGGGTGACTTTAGATCTCCTGGCAGTTGAGTGGTTGGATCTTGGTCGAGTGATTGCTTCGTGGTCGAGTGTATTGAATCCGTCGAGTGGGATACCTCCAAGTCGATTGAAAGGTGACTTCTTCTAGGAATGTCCTTGGGTAGGGTACTTAGGATAGGTCCATGCCCCTACCCTAGGTACATAGCTTCATCACCGGGCCCCCAATATCTCAGGACCGGCCCTGTTTAGGAAACATAACCATCATTGATTCAACGAGCTAGTCAAGTAGAGGCAAACTAGTGACACTCTGTTTGTCTATGTATTCACACGTGTACTAAGTTTCCGGTTAATACAATTCTAGCATGAATAATAAACATTTATCATGATATAAGGAAATATAAATAACAACTTTATTATTGCCTCTAGGGCATATTTCCTTCAGTCTCCCACTTGCACTAGAGTCAATAATCTAGATTACATTGTAATGATTCTAACACCCATGGAGTCTTGGTGTTGATCATGTTTTGCTCGTGATAGAGGCTTAGTCAACGGGTCTACAACATTCAGATCTGTATGTATCTTGCAAATCTCTATGTCTCCCTCGTTGACTTGATCGCGGATGGAATTGAAGCATCTCTTGATGTGCTTGGTTCTCTTGTGAAATCTGGATTCCTTTGCCAAGGCAATTGCACCAGTATTGTAACAAAATATTTTCATTGGACCCGATGCACTAGGTATGACACCTAGATCGGATATGAACTCCTTCATCCAGACTCCTTCATTTACTACTTCCGAAGCAGCTATGTATTCCGCTTCACATGTAGATCCCGCCACGACGCTCTTCTTGGAACTGCACCAACTGACAGCTCCACCATTTAATAAAAACATGTATCCGGTTTGTGACTTAGAGTCATCCGGATCAGTGTCAAAGCTTGCATCGGCGTAACCATTTACAACAAGCTCTTTGTCACCTCCATATCGAGAAACACATCCTTAGTCCTTTTCAGGTATTTCAGGATGTTCTTGACCGCTGTCCAGTGATCCACTCCTGGATTACTTTGGTACCTCCATGCTAGACTTATAGCAAGGCACACATCAGGTCTGGTACACATCATTGCATACATGATAGAGCCTATGGCTGACGCATAGGGAACACCTTTCATTTTATCTCTATCTTCTGCACTGGTTCGGCATTGAGTCTGACTCAACTTCACACCTTGTAATACAGGCAAGAACCCTTTCTTTGCCTGATCCATTTTGAACTTCTTCAAAACTTTATCAAGGTATGTGCTTTGTGAAAGTCCAATCAAGCTTCTTGATCTATCTTTATAGATCTTGATGCCCAATATATAAGCAGCTTCATCGAGGACTGTGTGGCCCATCGATCACCAGAACCTCTGCAGCTGGGTCACTGCTGTCGCATTCGGATGCGGTCTCTGCGGAGCCAGTCGACAGGTCGAACAGGCCGTAGAGGGATTCGTCGGGCTCGATTGCCGCGACTTGTGGGGTGGACGACTGGCGGGCCACCGCCTGCCTCACCCACCTCTGAAGCCTCGACCGACCGGAGCGCTTGCGCCGGCGAGAAACAGGGCGGGGAGATGCCACAGGAGCCGACCAATACTGGGTCGACGGCTGCCGCAGGAGGACACCACGGACGCATGCGCGAAAGTGCGTCGCCCCGCGGACCGGGAGCGCGTCAACGTCGAGTGGAGCCTCTTGAAGCCAAGCGGAGTCGTCGGCGATGAACGTGAGCACGCCGAGACGGATCTCGCGGCCCTCCACCAAAGCTCCGCCTGAAACCATGATCAAAGAGATCGGAAAAATCGCAACTTCTCCAACTAGGCGCTAAGACTCCTGGCCCCAAGGTGGGCGCCAACTGTCGTGGTTCTGACTCGGACAGTGATGTAGGGGGGTATGTATGGAGAGGCTAGATCTTAGCTATGGAGGAGTTGTAAGCACACGAGGATTACGAGTTCAGGCCCTTCTTGGAGGAAGTAACAGCCCTACGTCAGGGTGCCCGGAGGCGGTCGACTGAATTATGTGTGTATGAATAACAGGGGTGCGAACCCTTGATACTGAGGGGGGTGGCTTATATAGAGTTCGCCAGGCCCCTCCAGCCCTCAGTAATGCAGGGTTTAAAGTACATTAAGACCAGGGTTTACTGGTAACGCCCCTAATAAAGTGCTATGATGACCATAAAAGCTACTTAATGACCGACCGTTTGCGTGCAGGGTGACTTTAGATCTCCTGGCAGTTGAGTGGTTGGATCTTGGTCGAGTGATTGCTTCGTGGTCGAGTGTCTTGAATCCGTCGAGTGGGATACCTCCAAGTCGATTGAAAGGTGACTTCTTCTAGGAATGTCCTTGGGTAGGGTACTTAGGATAGGTCCATGCCCCTACCCTAGGTACATAGCTTCATCACCGGGCCCCCAATATCTCAGGACTGGCCCTGTTTAGGAAACATAACCATCATTGATTCAACGAGCTAGTCAAGTAGAGGCAAACTAGTGACACTCTGTTTGTCTATGTATTCACACGTGTACTAAGTTTCCGGTTAATACAATTCTAGCATGAATAATAAACATTTATCATGATATAAGGAAATATAAATAACAACTTTATTATTGCCTCTAGGGCATATTTCCTTCAGTCTCCCACTTGCACTAGAGTCAATAATCTAGATTACATTGTAATGATTCTAACACCCATGGAGTCTTGGTGCTGATCATGTTTTGCTCGTGAGAGAGGCTTAGTCAACGGGTCTACAACATTCAGATCTGTATGTATCTTGCAAATCTCTATGTCTCCCTCGTTGACTTGATCGCGGATGGAATTGAAGCATCTCTTGATGTGCTTGGTTCTCTTGTGAAATCTGGATTCCTTTGCCAAGGCAATTGCACCAGTATTGTAACAAAATATTTTCATTGGACCCGATGCACTAGGTATGACACCTAGATCGGATATGAACTCCTTCATCCAGACTCCTTCATTTACTACTTCCGAAGCAGCTATGTATTCCGCTTCACATGTAGATCCCGCCACGACGCTCTTCTTGGAACTGCACCAACTGACAGCTCCACCATTTAATAAAAACATGTATCCGGTTTGTGACTTAGAGTCATCCGGATCAGTGTCAAAGCTTGCATCGGCGTAACCGTTTACAACAAGCTCTTTGTCACCTCCATATCGAGAAACACATCCTTAGTCCTTTTCAGGTATTTCAGGATGTTCTTGACCGCTGTCCAGTGATCCACTCCTGGATTACTTTGGTACCTCCATGCTAGACTTATAGCAAGGCACACATCAGGTCTGGTACACATCATTGCATACATGATAGAGCCTATGGCTGACGCATAGGGAACACCTTTCATTTTATCTCTATCTTCTGCACTGGTTGGGCATTGAGTCTGACTCAACTTCACACCTTGTAATACAGGCAAGAACCCTTTCTTTGCCTGATCCATTTTGAACTTCTTCAAAACTTTATCAAGGTATGTGCTTTGTGAAAGTCCAATCAAGCTTCTTGATCTATCTTTATAGATCTTGATGCCCAATATATAAGCAGCTTCATCGAGGTCTTTCATTGAAAAATTCTTATTCAAGTATCCTTTTATGCTATTCAGAAATTCAGTTTAATTTCCGATCAACAATATGTCATCTACATATAATATCAGAAATGCTACATAGCTCCCACTCACTTTCTTGTAAATACAGGCTTCTCCAAAAGTCTGTATAAAACCATATGCTTTGATCTCACTATCAAAGCGTATATTCCAACTCCGAGATGCTTGCACCAGTCCATAAATGGATCGCTGGAGCTTGCACACTTTGTTAGCACCTTTTGGATCGACAAAACCTTCTGTTTGCATCATATACAACTCTTCTTTAAGGTATCCATTAAGGAATGTAGTTTTGACATCCATTTACCAAATTTCATAATCATAAAATGTGGCAAATTGCTAACGTGATCCAGACAGACTTAAGCATCACTACGGGTGAGAAGGTCTCATCGTAGTCAACTCCTTGAACTTGTCGAAAACCTTTCGCAACAAGTCGAGCTTTGTAGACAGTAACATTGCCATCAGCGTCAGTATTCTTCTTGAAGATCTATTTATTCTCTATGGCCTGCCGATCATCGGGCAAGTCAACCAAAGTCCTGATATGTCTCCAACGTATCTACTTTTCCAAACACTTTTGCCCTTGTTTTGGACTCTAACTTGCATGATTTGAATGGAACTAACCCGGACTGACGCTGTTTTCAGCAGAATTACCATGGTTTTATTTATGTGCAGGAGCAAACGTTCTCGGAATGACCTGACACTTCACGGAGCCACTTTTCAGAAAATAAGAAAAATACCTGCAAAAGATGAAGGCCAGGGGGCCCACCACCTCTCCACGAGGATGGGGGGCGCGCCCCCTACATCGTGGGCCCCCTGTTGCCTCTCCGACTCCAACTCCACCTCCATATATTGAGTTTCGGGGAGAAAAAAATCAGACAGAAGAAATCATCGCGTTTTACGATACGGTCCCGCCGCCAAGCCCTAAAACCTCTCGGGAGGGCTGATCTGGAGTCCGTTCGGGGCTCCAGAGAGGGGAATCCGTCGCCATCGTCATCATCAACCATCCTCCATCACCAATTTCATGATGCTCACCGCCGTGCGTGAGTAATTCCATCATAGGCTTGCTGGACGGTGATGGGTTGGATGGGATCTATCATGTAATCGAGTTAGTTTTGTTAGGGTTTGATCCCTGGTATCCACTATGTGCTGAGATTGATGCTGCTATGACTTTGCTATGCTTAATGCTTGTCACCAGGGCCCGAGTGCCATGATTTCAGATCTAAACCTAGTATGTTTTCATCAATATATGAGTGATCTTGATCCTATCTTGCAAGTCTATAGTCACCTATTATGTGTTATGATCCGTTAACCCCGAAGTGACAATAATCGGGATATTACTGGTGATGACCATAGTTTGAGGAGTTCATGTATTCACTATGTGTTAATGCTTTGTTCCGGTTCTCTATTAAAAGGAGGCGTTAATATCCCTTAGTTTTCGTAAGGACCCCGCTGCCACGAGAGGGTAGGAGAAAAGCTGTCATGCAAGTTCTTTTCCATAAGCATGTATGACTATATTCGGAATACATGCCTACATTACATTGACGAACTGGAGCTAGTTCTGTGTCACCCTAGGTTATAACTGTTACATGATGAACCGCATCCGGCATAATTCTCCATCACCGATCCATTGCCTACGAGCTTTCCATATATTGTTCTTCGCCTATTTACTTTCCCATTGCTATTGCTATCATCACTACAAAATACCAAAAACATTGCTTTTAATACTGTTACCTTTTGCTACCGTTACCACTACTATCATATTACTTTGCTACCAAACACTTTGCTGCATATATTAAGTTTCCAGGTGTGGTTGAATTGACAACCAGCTGCTAATACTTGAGAGTATTCTTTCGCTCCCCTTGTGTCGAATCAATAATTTTGGGTTGAATACTTTACCCTCAAAAATTGTTGCGATCCCCTATACTTGCGGGTTATCAAGACTATTTTCTGGCGCCATTGGCGAGGAGCATAGCTCTATTCTTTGAGTCACTTGGGATATATATCTGCTTATCATTATGAAGAACTTGAGAGATCCAAAAACCAAAATCTATCCCTCAACTACCAGGGGAGGTAAGGAACTGCCATCTAGCTCTGCACTTGATTCACCTTCTGTTATGAGCAAGTTTGCGACACCTACACTTGCTTCTGCTATTGGTTCTGATATGTCACATGTTATTGATGATGTCACTTCTGCTATGCATGATACTTATGATGAAACTACCTCTATGCCTGATACTACTGTGCCACTTAGTGATTTTCTTGATGAACAACTTGCTAGGGCTAGAGAAATTGAAAATATTGAATCTAATGATACTGATGAAAGTGATGACGAAGAATCACTTGTTATTCCTAAGGGTTATGCTTTTGATCAAGAAGCTTCTTTAGCTATTTTAGCTTGCAAAAATAGAAATGAACTCAAAAGATTATTTGTTACTTCACCTATCTTTGTTAGAATGAAACCTGACCCTGCTTTTGCTACTTCACCTATCTTTGTTACTGATAAGGATTATGAATTCTCTGTTGATCCTGATATAATTACTTTGGTTGAATCTGATCCTTTTCATGGTTATGAATCTAAAACTGTTGTGGCACATCTTACTAAATTAAATGATATAGCTACACTGTTTACTAAATATGAGAGCACTCGCTACTTTTATATCCTTAAAATATTTCCGTTCTCATTAAAGGGTGATGCTAAGATATGGTTTAATTCTCTTGATCCTGGTTCTGTGCGTAGTCCCCAGGATATGATTTATTACTTCTCTGCTAAATATTTCCTTGCTCATAAGAAACAAGCTGCTTTAAGGGATATATATAATTTTGTGCAAATTGAAGAAGAGAGTCTCCCACAAGCTTGGGGGAGGCTTCTCCAATTACTTAATGCTTTGCCTGATCATCCTCTTAAGAAAAATGAAATACATGATATCTTTTATAATGGACTAACCGATGCCTCCAGAGATTACCTGGATAGTTGTGCTGGTTCTGTTTTTAGGGAAAGAACACCGGATGAAGCTGAAATTCTATTGAATAATATGTTGACAAATGAAAATAATTGGACACCTCCGGATCCAATTCCTGAGCCTATTCCTAAACCAACTCCGAAGAAGAGGGGTATTCTATTTCTCAGTCCTGAAGATATGCAAGAGGCAAAGAAATCTATTAAAGGAAAAGGTATTAAAGCTGAAGATGTTAAGAATTTACCTCCTATTGAAGAAATACATGGTCTTAATTTACCGCCTGTTGAAGAAACATATAATCTTAATCCATTACCTATTGAAGAAACTCATGGTCTTGATAATCCGACACAGGTAGTAAAGGTAAATTCTCTCTATAGATATGATAAAGCTGAAATCCCATTTACTAAATTTGCTAGCCCATGCTTAGATGAGTTTGATAAATTTATGGCTAAGCAAGAAGACTTTAATGCTTATTTTGGTAGACAATTGAACTTGGGTGATTATAGGGCTAATGTTAAAGGTGAACTTAAACTTATTAGTAAACATGCTTCTATGGTTACCACTCAAGTAGAACAAGTACGTACTTAAAGCTCAAAATGATTTGCTCAATGAATTGAATAGTAAAGATAATGATAATGTTGTTAGAGTGGTTACTAGCACTGGTAGAATGACTCAGGAACCTTTGTGTCCTGAAGGCCACACTAAGAGAATTGAGCAAGATTCTCAGAGAAATAATATAGATGCACCTAGTCCTTCTAAAAGGAAGAAAAACAAAAAATGATAGGACTTTGCATGCTTCTTGTGAACCTGTTATTGAAACACCTGAGAACCCAAACGATATTTCTATCTCTGATGCTGAAACACGATCTGGTAATGAACCTGAAACCAGTGATAATGTTAATGATAATGTTCATGATGATGCTCAACCTAGTAATGATAATGACATAGAAATTGAACCTGCTGTTGATCTTGATAACCCACAATCAAAGAATCAACGTTATGATAAAAAAGACTTTGTTGCTAGGAAACATGGTAAAGAAAGAGAACCATGGGTTCAAAAACCCATGCCTTTTCCTCCCAAACCATGCAAGAAAAAGGATGATGAGGATTTTGAGCGCTTTGCTGAAATGATTAGACCTATCTTTTTGCATATGTGATTAACTGATATACTCAAAACCAATCCTTATGCTAAGTATATGAAAGATATTGTTACAAATAAGATAAAGATACCGGAAGCTGAAATTTCCACCATGCTTTCTAATTATACTTTTAAGGGTGGGATACCAAAGAAACTTGGAGATCCCGGTGTACCAACTATACCATGCTCCATTAAAAGAAACTATGTTAAAACTGCTTTATGTGATCTTGGAGCCGGTGTTAGTGTTATGCCTCTCTCTTTATATCGTCGACTTGATTTGAATAAGTTGACACCTACTGAAATATCTTTGCAAATGGCTGATAAATCAACTGCTATACCTGTAGGTAGTTGTGAGGATGTGCCTGTTGTAGTTGCTATTTTAACGGACTTTGTTATTCTTGATATTCCCGAGGATGATAGTATGTCTATTATTCTTGGAAGACTCTTTTTGAATACTGCAGGGGCTGTTATTGATTGCACTAAAGGCAATGTCACTTTTCATGTTAATGGTAATGAGCATACGGTACACTTTCCAAGGAAACAACCTCAAGTTCACAGTATCAATTCTATTGGAAAAATGCCATCGATCATATTTGGAGGTTTTGAATTTCCTCTTCCTACTATCAAGAAGAAATATGATATTCTTATTATTGGGGATGTGCATATCCCCGTTGAGGTAACATAGTGTTATTCGAAATTTCTCCGGTTCAATGTTATTCGGAATGAGTTCGTTAACAAGGCTTGATCAACCTTGTTAGTGGCTTCCTTTTGATGATCATGAGCTGGATGAAACTAGAAGGCATAACCTTCTATACCCCACTTTTACTTTCTGTTATTTATATTAAATAAAATAAAAATAAATATTTTTCTGTGTGTTATTTGATTATCCATGCAATATAAAAATAACTCGAAAATAAAAGTTCTCCAAATGCCCTGAAATTTAAATATGATTTTTTCCAGAATATTTGAGAATATTTGGCACTCAAAACACAGCAGGGGGGTCAACCACCTGCCCACGAGGGTGGAGGGCACGCCCTACCCCCCTGGGCGCGCCCCCTGCCTCGTGGGCCTACGGTGGCCCTCCTCCACTTATTCCTGCAACCACACACTTCATCTTTCTCCCACAAATACGAATATCCAGCTCAAGCACGAGTTCTAGCTCATCTTGCTGCCATTTTCGATCTCCTTGATCAAAGCACCTCTCACAAAACTGCTTGGGGAGATTGTTCCTTGGTATGTGACTCCTCCATTGGTCCAATTAGTTTTTGTTCTAGTTCTTTATTCATTGCAAATTTTTGTTGCTTAGGTGACCCTGTTCTTGAGCTTGCATGTCAAATTTATATGGTCAAAAGTAGTTTTGATGCATGATATAGGCTCTAGGCACTCGGATGAGTAGTTGCTATCAATATTATTGAGTTTGGTTTACTTTTATTTTTAAGTCACTAAAAATTTCAGAATTTTTCAGAAAATGATGAGCAGACTTTTGAGGGGCTCATCGAGCCAAAGCTCGAAGGAAAAGGCACTAAAGCCTAAGTATAACCTGCCTCGCACCACGGAGGTTCGGGCATGTGAATGACCTTCCGAGTATTTCTTCAGAGCAGCCGGGATTTATGAAAATTTTCATGAATTGGCTAAAAATGCAGGGTTCACCGCTTTCCTCCATGACTAATGCGATCAGTATCTCTTACTCACAAATACCTTTGTGCAAAACTTCCATTTTCATTCTAGGAACTCACCACCTACGGTGGAGTTTCATTTATATGATGAGCATAAGGAGATGTCACTTTATGATTTTTGTTGGATTTGTTTAGTCCCTTTTGAGGGCAAGACAGAAGAACCACATCGTGATGATGTGGAGGGGTTTATTGATACTATCACCGTAGGGGAAACAAGGAAGGTTTCCGATGCACGAATCACTAGCATACATTTTCCTGTTTTACGTTACTTTGCATTATTTTCTAGTCGTTGCTTAATTGGTCGCGGAAACTGTGGAAACCTTAGTATCCCTGATATTATTATTTTGCTCCAAGGTTTATACAGTGATAACACTTTTAGTATGGGCGGCATTATTGCTAAACAGTTAAGTCTGAACCGTAAAGGGCCCCATCTTTGGAGGCATCTATGCTTCACGCCTAGCTGCACATTTTAACATACCTATTAGGCATTCTGAGAAGGAAGAAAAAGTGTTGCCTCGTGTTTATCTAGATTATAAAAGTATGGTGGCACATGATTTTATTGTTAAGAATGGGGAAGGAGAACTTAAATATCAATTGTTCTTTAACAAACATCATCCTGAGACTATTACCCTGCCTGCTCCTTCTTTGTTTGATTTGTCTTCAGGCACGTACCTTGCTCCGTTGAAGGCTACACATGCCTACCGGAACCCTGCACCAGCTAAGGAGCCAGAACCGGAACCACGAGTTGATCCTTCATGACAGTCTAATTACCAGTGGGATCCAGAGATGATTGTCAGCCAGTGGCAAGCGGAGTCTTCCTCTTCCTCCTCTCAGTACGACCCCAACTATTATTATGGATATCCGCCAGGTCAGCCGTGGCCATAGACTAACTTAGGCCAAAAGCCTAAGCTTGGGGGAGTACGTATTTCCCACCGACATTACATTTATGTTCACACACTCATTGCTAGATGTCGGTGCTCATACTTTTTCATTGTATTATCCATGCTAGTTTAATTTCCATTTTATGCTTTCTTCTTGTGTGTTTAATAAACCTTAAGAAAAACCAAAAAAATTAGTTGTAGCTTTTAATCAGTTTAATTTCCATGCTTGTACTAGTTATTAAAAAGAAAACCCAAAACTATTTCCTGTTCTTCTTTTGCTTGTTGGGAACTTTCCTGTGTAAATAGTTTATTTCTTTTTTGGGGGGGTCGATAGGAGAAGACCATAATTAAATTGTTGAAGTGGCTCTTGTATGCATACTTGTTGATCTGACAAAAAGCCCATATTGCCTTGTCTTCTCCTGTTTATTGAATGCTTGCAGATTCTAGCTTAGTCCAATGCACGCGCACTATTATTATTATTCACATCGTTCGGTCGTGCAAGTGAAGGGCAATTATGATGATATATGATGGACTGACTGAGATGAGAAAAGCTGGTGTGAACTCGACCTCTTTTGTTTTTGTAAATATGATTAGTTCATCGTTCCTGATTCAGCCTATTATGAATAAACATGTTTGCAATGACAACTAGAGATCATAGTTTCTTGTGCCGTGCTTGATTAGCTAGGAGCTTATAATGGTTTACCTTGCGTGCCAACATGCAATTAAAATGGTTGTGATGTGGTATGATAGGGTGGTATCCTCCTCTGAATTATTTATGTGACTTGACTTGGCACATGTTCATGCATGTAGTTGAAACAAAATCAACATAGCATTCACGATATTTATGTTCATGGTGGATTATATCCTACTCATGCTTGCATTCGGTGTTGATTAATTTTAATGCATGTTCATGACTGTTGTCGCTCTATAGCTGGTCGCTTCCCAGTCTTTTGCTAGCCTTCACCTGTACTAAGCGGGAATACTGCTTGTGCATCCAATCCCTTAAACCCCAAAGTTATTCCACATGAGTCCACCATACCTACCTATATACGGTATCTACCTGCCATTCCAATTAAATTTGTATGTGCCAAACTCTAAACCTTCAAATAAATATCCTATTTTGTATGCTCTAATAGCTCATGTATCAACTACGGCTGTCCGTATCTTCCATGTTAGGCGGGTTATTCTCAAGAGGAGTGGACTCCGCTCCTCACTCACGAGACAAATGGCTGGTCACCGCGATGCCCAGTCCCATGCTTTATGCAAACTAAATCCAAATAATTGCAAACAAAACTCCCCCTAGGACTCTTGTTAGTTGGAGGCACTCGTTGTTTCGAGCAAGCCATGGATTGATGCTTGTTGGTGGAAGGGGGAGTATAAACTTTACCATTCTGTTTGGGAACCGCCTATAATGTGTGTAGCATGGAAGATATCGCCATCTCTTGGTTGTTATGTTGACAATGAAAGTATACCGCTCAAAATATTATTCACCTCTGTTTCAAAACCGAGCTCTGGCACCTCTACAAATCCCTGCTTCCCTCTGCGAAGGGCATATCTATTTACTTTTACGCTGAGTCATCACCCTCTTATTAAAAAGCACCAGTTAGAGAGCACCACTGTCATTTGCATTCATTACTGTTAGTTTACATTGAGTATAACTTGATTGGATCTCTTTTACCATGAATTACAATGTCTAGTCAGTCCTTGGTCTTTAAAGGTGCTCTGCATTTATGTTTTGCGGTCTCAGAAAGGGCTAGCGAGATACCACCTTGTTATATCATATTATGATTGTTTTGAGAAAATGTTGTCATCCGAGATTTATTATTTTGGCTCGCTAGTTGATTATTCTATTGATATGAGTAAACTTGAGACCTATGCGTTATTGAAAATGTGGTTAGTTATAATCTTTGCTGAAAACTTGAATGCTGGCTTTACATATTTACAACAACAAGAGCAAACAGAGTTTGTAAAAGTTTTTCTTTATCACTTTCAGTTTGTCAACTGAATTGCTTGAGGACAAGCAAAGGTTTTAGCTTGGGGGAGTTGATACGTCTCCAACGTATCTACTTTTCCAAACACTTTTGCCCTTGTTTTGGACTCGAAGTTGCATGATTTGAATGGAACTAACCCGGATTGACGTTGTTTTCAGCAGAATTACCCTAGTGTTATTTATGTGCAGGAGCAAACGTTCTCGGAATGACCTGAAACTTCACGGAGCCACTTTTTAGAAAATAAGAAAAATACCTGGAAAGGATGAAGGCCAGGGGGCCCACCACCTCCCCACGAGGGTGGGGGCGCGCCCCCTACCTCGTGGGCCCCCATGTTGCCTCTCCGACTCCAACTCCACCTCCATATATTGAGTTTCGGGGAGAAAAAAATTCAGACAGAAGAAATCATCGCGTTTTACGATACGAAGCCGCCGCCAAGCCTTAAAACCTCTTAGGAGGGCTGATCTGGAGTCCGTTCGGGGCTCCGGAGAGGGGAATCCGTCGCCATCGTCATCCTCAACCATCCTCCATCACCAATTTCATGATGCTCCCCGCCATGCGTGAGTAATTCCATCGTAGGCTTGCTAGACGGTGATGGGTTGGATGGGATCTAGCATGTAATCGAGTTAGTTTTGTTAGGGTTTGATCCCTAGTATCCCCTATGTTCTGAGATTGATGTTGCTATGACTTTGCTATGCTTAATGCTTGTCACTAGGGCCCGAGCACTACAAAAAAAGACACATCCGTGATATTTTGGTCTGAACGAATTTTTTTCTGTCATACATATGACACTTCTATGACGATAATTGTGACAAAACCCGGTATCATCATAGATGTGGTGGGCTCTACTTCTATGACAAAAAATCATGACAGAAAATGGGCTTTTCATCCTGGGCGGGCCGGAGACGCAGCTGCATGACATTCTTTGGGCCGTCCATGACGGAAAAAACCATGGTAGAAGCGAGGGGGATGAAAATTTCGAGGAGTTCCCGGTTACGGTGGGAGGTCGGGGGCCGAGCGATGCACGTTTCTCTCATACACGTACATGCGAGTGTGTGAGGTGTTGGGCTCTACCTGAACCCGAGCGATTGCACTGCAGGCTGCATGTTACTGAACCCGAGCGATCGATCGATGGCTGTTAACTGAACCCGATTGAGAGATTCCTTCGCTACTGCTGCTAATTGAAGCCGATCGATGGGATGAACAGTGAGCTTTGCGTGGGGTTTGGATGAACAGTGAGCGGTGGCGTCGCCTCTGGATGAACAGGACCCCATGGTGTGGTGGAGGGCTGGATAAACAGTAGACGGTGGAGGGGTGCCCGTGGAGGGGTGGATGAACAGGACCCCGTGGTGTGGAGTGCTGGATGAACAGTAGATGGTGGAGGGGTGGTTGAACATGACCTCGTGGTGTGGAGGGCCGGATGAACAGTAGACAATGGAGGGGTGCCCGTGGAGGGGTGGTTGAACAGGACCCCGTGGTGTGGAGGGCTGGATGAACAGTAGACGGTGGAGGGGTGGTTGAACAGTAGCCGGTGGAGTAGCGCGCGGTGGAGGCTGGATGAAGAGGAGCCCGTGGAGGCTTGATGAACAGGAGCCCGTGGAGGCTGGATGAACAGGAGCCCGTGGAGGCTGGAGGAGGTCGACGGTGGAGATGAACAGTATCCCGTGGAGTCCCGTTTTGCGGTACGCCACACCCCTCCCGATGAACAGAACCCCCATTTCGACCGTATCGCTCCAACGCATGTCCGTTTTATCCGTTTTGCGGTATGCCACACCCCTCCGGATCAACAGGACCACCGTTTCTACCGTAGGAGGTCCGTTTCCTCCGTTTTGCGGTACACCAGACCCCTCCCGATGAACAGGATCCCGTTTCGAAAGTGGCCAGTCGAACACAAGGCCGTTTCCTCCATTCTGTGGTACGGCAGGCCTCGTTTCCATCGCCTGTTCCGTCCAAGCCCTCCCGATGAACACGACGCATTCCGTTGCCTCCCCGTGAAGACAACGCATTCCGTTGCCTCCCCATGAACATGACGCATTCCGTTGCCTCCCCATGAACACAACGACGACGATGTTTCTCTGTTCCGACCCAGCCATTTACACGAACCCTGGCCGTACGTATGCGCGAGTAGGCGTTCGAGACCCCGCCAGTATGTACACATACGTGGCCGTATTTTCTTTCTTGCACCCTGGTCGCTGTACGTACGTGTACATGCTACGTGCGCTCCTCTACTACGACACGTGCACGCCTCTGCATCGACCAGTATATATGTACGTAGACATTCGTGACCATAATGACGACGCTACGTATGCTTCGACCAGGTGGGTCCCGACTGTCAGGCACTTCCTTGCGTGCGAAGATGTAGCTGGTGGGTCCCAGCAGTCAGGGGGGCGAAATACGGTGGTCCGTCCGGTGGGACCCCACTGTCAGGTGGAGGAATAATTATTTTGCACGTAATAAGGAGGCACTTCCTTGCTGTGGCCATGGACCCAGCTGTCAGCCTCTCCACGTATAGTCCACGTTCGATGGAAGTCGTTCCTTGACCATGTTGACCACGCCGCGTCAAGAGCACCAGGGCGGTGGACGACGGCGAGGTCTAGGAAGGGGACGACGCAGAGCCGGGGAAGACGCGGCAGTGGATGCTCACGCGTAGAGGAGTACGAGGGTTCACTAATTCGCTACGGTGTGAGGCTGCCGTCGCCGCAGAATAATAGGGGTGTGGGTGAGTAGAGGGATGGCCTGGCCAACGGTGGGAGTAGTAGGGGCGGTGAGCCCTCCGCCGCAGCGCAGCCGGCCACGGGAGGCAGGAGCACGAGGCACGACCGGCGCTGGTTTGGGCGGCTGGAGCAAGAAGACCAGAGGTTGAAGAAGCACTACGGCCGTTGGATGGACATCGTACGGTCAGTCGAGCTAGAATCGTGCATATTGACTTAGTGGACAAAGCCCTCCGTCCCCGTCAACTTAGTAGGCCCAGAAGTCAGCCTCCCACCAAGGTGGGTCCCAGCTACCAGGGGGTATTCATTTTTTGAGCGTAATAAGGAGGCACTTCCTTGCGTGCGAACATATAGCTGGTGGGTCCGAGCTGTCAGTGGCGGTAACTTTTTTTCGCGAAATACAGAGACCCTTTCGGTGGGTCCCTGATGTCAGGTGGAGGAATCATTATTTTGCGCGTAATAAGGAGGCATTTCCTTGCGGCTATCGTGGACCCAGCTGCCAGCCTCTCCACGTACAGTACTCTTCCAATGGAAGTCGGTCGTTGACCACATTGACCATGCCATGCAGAGAGCACCACGGCGGTGGACGACGGTGAGGACTAGGAAGGGGACGACGTGGAGCCAGGGAAGATGCGACAGTGGATGCCCACGCGAAGAGGAGTACGATGGTTCACTGGTTCAGCTGCGGTGTGAGGCTGCCGTCGCCGTAGAATAACAGGGGGAGTGGGTGAGTGGAGGGATGGCCTGGACAGCGATGGGAGTAGTATGGGGACGGTGAGGCCTCCGCGGCAGCACAGCCGGCCACGGGAAGCAGGAGCATGCGGAACGACTGGCGCTGCTTTGGGCGGCTGGGGCAAGAAGACCAGAGGTTGAAAAAGCACTACAACTGTTGGATGGACATCGTTGACCACGCCGCGCCGAGAGCACCAGGGTGGTGGACGACGGCGAGGCCTACTAAGGGAACGACACGGAGCCGGGGAACACACAGCAGTGGCTTCCCACGCGGTGGAGAGTACGAGGGTTGACTGGTTCGGCTGCCGTCGCCGGAAAATAACAGGAGGTGTGGGTGAGTAGAGGGATAGACAGGCCAGGGATGTGAGTATGATGGGGCCGTGAGGCCTTCCCAGCAGCACTGCCGGCCACGGGAGGCAGGAGCAGGCGGTTCCGACGGCGCTGGTTTGGGCGGCTGGGGCAGGAAGATCAGAGACTGAAGAAGCACGATTGCCGTTAGATTGACATCTAACGGTCTAACGCTGGTAGAGTCGATTGTTGACTAAGTTTCTTTTTCGAGAAACCTTGTGTACGCATGAACTTAGTAGGCCCACAAGTCAGCCTCCATATCTGTGGTAGACAACATAAAGCCCATTTGCTATTTTTTATTATTTGCAACCCATTTGCTAATTCTTAAGTAATTTATCACAGCCCATTTTCTGCCCAGGACCACGGTCAAAAATTCCAACCTTATTTTGCATATTTTGGTGGAGTCCGAACTGTTGTAATCCCGAAATGATAAACATTTTTTAAGAACTTCTTGATTTGCCAAAAAAATCGTTTTGTTTTTGTAAGCAAATAAGACGTGGGACAATTTAGTTGGTTTGAGGGAAAACCAGTGGTAAAAAAATCAGCGCTGGGTGGGAAAAAACAACAAAAATAAGGATGTAAATATGAAAAGGGAATTTTATGTGTTTTCAATATAATGATATGTGTATATGAACTAGTAAAACTATAGGTAGAGATTAGAAAACGGATGTAGGACATGCGTTTCAAGAGGAAAATAGAACTGGGCTGTGTGTTTGATTCAGTAAAAAAACTGCCTGCGGATGTTGTAAGACAATATATAACTAACACTGGCGGACCAGAGGCCAGTAGATACCTGTTGGATCTTTGTGCCCCGTTGTCGTCATGGGCTGGGCCTGTTGATAGAAACAAAACAACCCTGGGCAATCTCCAGCCCAGTTGAAACTTGCTCGACCTGAAAAAACAAGATACGTGCTCAATAAACGAGAGAATTCTGCAAGTACAGACTGATAAATGGGATGCAGCACGGATATTGTTTTTTATCGTGATAATAAGTGCACGCACTTGTTTCAAAAAAATTGGAGAACTGGGAATTCGAACGGCGGGTGCTTATGCTACCCATCAAATAAAAATCAGGTGCCTGAAAATTCGTTTCGAAACAAATGATTCAGCTTTATATCCACGTCGACCCTCGGCATGACGGTTGGAAGCAAATGCAAGTTCATACCAAAAGATCGTTAACAACAATACCAACTTGCGGACGACAAGGTAGTAAAACTACCAATACGAAACTAACTTATAATCTTTTTACTCCTGGCCCTAGTGTTCGTCTGGTAGAAAATCTTGCAGAGGACAAGCTCCCGCTCCTTCTCTTGCTCCAGGTCCCCGACATGGTACAGGTGCATCACCCAGTTGGTCCTCTGCTGGTCGAAGTTCTTGTTGGTGTGCAGCACCAGAACCTTTTTTGCTGCCCGTCTGCCGGCTGTTGACCATCACCGACAAGGTATTGCCGGTCTTGTGCCACATCGCGTGCATGCCGCACTCCGACTGTATCTTGCGACGCATCCACGCACCCCTTTTGAACGCCGTGGAATTGCGCTGGAAGAAATACTTTCTTAGGGCACTCAATGTGATACCAGTAGTATTGTGGAATATAGGTTTTAGTGTACCAAGTTGGCATTTTCATAACATCTTTGGCATGTTGCAGTCACTTGTTTCACTTTTTATTAACTGTCAAATTGTAATTGCTTCACCAGGTCTTCGTCTAAAAACAAAAATAGAGCTATAAACAAAGGAATATGTTTGTGCAAGTAGACGGCTGATCGATGTCTTACCTGCAAGTTTCTTAGGTTTGGGTAACATATGCCGTGCTCGCTTTCGATGGTTGGTATGAACAAATCGATAAAAGACTGAAATCTCGCGCTGTCAGCACTCACTTTGGCCTCAAGGTGCTCAATCAGCTCCTGATCCGTGGGATCAAACTTGATGCCAGCCGGCAGCATGGGCCAATCCTTCTTCGACTTGCATCGGTAATTTCAGTTATATGGTACTCAATGTATGATCAATCGACTATTTTAAGTGAATGATGAAAGGTTTCGACAGATAAGTGGTACTCCAAATCTGAAGTTCAGAATACCCGAACACGCCGCCATGATTCTTGTGTCACCTCACGCGCAGCGTGTTGTCACGTCAATTCAATGTGTGGATATGATGAATAATTTGACCGACGTATACTAGTACTGCTACTGTAATACTTATTAATCGTATTTAGTGTCACAATTTATACATAGGTTTAACTAACAAGTACACACTTGAAGCCTAACTGATATATATATATATATATATATATAGGGTCGCGCTATTCGTCACCCTGGGTGAGGACTAGTTATTCTTCACCCCCCCCCCCTCTATTTTACCATCAATGCACCGTAACTTTACGTTCCGTAAGTTTTGTCTTATTTCCGACGCAAAAAGGGACCGTAAGAAAATATATAATCGCCGTAAAAAATATTTTATGTTATGTAAAATTACAAACGTAAAAACATAGTCTAAAATACACATAAATTGTAGATTTTTTGTCTTATGACCTATATTTTTATTTTCTTATATCAAATTTTACGTAGTGAATCAATAGGAATGTAACTATTTGAATTCGAAATGTAATTTAATTATGAGTTGATTGTAAGATTACCTCGGATGGAGAATAACTTATTCTGCAGCCTGGGTGATGAATAGTAACACTATATATATGGCTTCTGCACAGCGTCTCCATCATCATTATCAGTACATCCTACGCAGGTGAGTTAGGATGCACTTGATCCCAGGAAGGTATCTATCCTTCAAACCAGAGGAGTGCTTCAAACTAACAACAGTACATAATATCCAACAAAAGAGGGTGGTGCTACAGCAGCAGAATACATGGCTCAGTCTAGATATCAGCACGAATCAAGTTGTGCATATTTGCTGTTGGCATGAACCACATTACCGCATGTCGGGTTTGCAAAAGCCATCCATCGCATGGAAGTTTGATGCCTTTTACACACTGAAGATTATCTGGCAACAAGCTATGTCGACGAATATCTGGATATGGTGATTCATGAAACCCATGGTATGATGTGTAAACACAGCCCCCTCGCGAATGGAAGTTGCATAGCTCAGTAATCATCGCTGGTGATATGATCGATGATTGGTTAGATGATCGGATAATTGAGCCCGAGGAACAAGGAGTGGTTGCCGAGGCTGTAAACCCTCCTCCAGTTGAATACACCTGGCCCAACGGAGCTGGGATCTCTCTCGAACACGAAGCAGCCATAGCCATCAATGTCACGAATGCCCCATGCATTGTACTGCATGTGGTTTGATGTAATGGTTTGGTCAATTTGGTATGTGCGAATGAGCAAGAAATGACCGCCGTCACCTGAACGAGCGATAAACCACCACCCATCGGCTGGTATGATTCCAGGTCCTGGAATCATGAAGGCCAGCGCATTTGCGTCTCTTGCAACAATTCAAATTGGAGACCAAAAGGACAAAAATAAACAATCATGTTCAGAGTATGTGTGGAATTAAGATTATTATAATAGTGACAAATATCATAGACAAAGAATTGCAATGTCATGGTCATAATCATACCCCAAGTTAAAAAAATAAGCCAATGGCTTTCATATTTTAGCAATATGTCATCGTTTAAACATCATGTAACATTGAGAGGAAAACATCTATGACATCGCCTACTCATATTCTACCATAGCACTTACTACTACTGTTCTCATATCAACTCTAAGCAATAACATGTGTTGTTATAAAAATCTTGTAAACAAGAGTAACATATAGCAATCATGATGTTATGCTCATAATATGTATTATAACAATCATTAGATGCCAATTGTTCTCATATCAACTCTAACAATAACATGTGTGGTCATAAAATGAGAGGAACATATAGCAATGATGTGCTTATAGACATGCTATGCATTCTAAATTTGTAACAAATGAATAGGCAGTCGTATTCATAAGGTAAAGATGAGATGAGATAGAACAATTACACGATGATAGATTCCACCAATATAGGTAGCCAATCTGTGCGTCGACCGCGTAGACGATGCCATCGTGCACTATAGCATCAGACAGAAATGTTTCCTCAACAGGATTGATGATGAGCCATAACCATGTATGGTGACTGGATTCCAGATAGACTAATCCCTTGTTGAACAAGGCAATGAGCTTGTAATCCATGTGGTCTTCTGATGGTGTGGGCACTTCGCAGATTACAACTTTGTGCAAACAGAGGTCGAGCCAAAAGCTTGATGCGTCTCGTGCGTAGTAGGCAGGAGTGTCCGCCGGGCCGCGAGGCTCGATGGCGGCGGTATCCAATGATGGAAGGGTGATCTCTCGCTGGGTGTAGATATCCACGAGACGCCACGGACTACCGGTGTGGTGGATGAGGACGATCCAGTTGGCCTTCATGCCCGCCCAGTAGTGGCCGCGCATGAAGGACAAGTGGACGGGTGGTGGTAGCATGTCAAGGGGCACCACGGCAACCTCCGTAGGAACGTCAAGTCGGTGTCTGGGCCACCTGCGAGGATCGGGCATCAGCAAGCAAGGTGTCTTGAAAAGAGCCGGCCGGTTGCAGATGAGTAGACGGTACAAAGACACCGAGCATGCGGTCAGACGGACGGTGCTGAGTAGGACCATACGACTACAGATCTGCTCCAAGAGAACATCGGGGAGGGAATTCCAATCGCGGCTCTGCGTGTCAGTCGGTTCTTCCATCGGGGTTTTCGGTGCCTGCCAGCCAGCGGGGAAGTGGATTCGGGCAGGCGAGCGAAGAAGCTTCTCCTCGTGTGGCCGAGCAGTGAGCGGGGGGATATGGTACGCACGAGCTACCAAGGAAGATGGCGTGGGCGGGCGAGCAGTGAGCGGGGGTAAATGGTGTGCGGCCGACGGTGGGGAAGAGAGAAGGAAGAAGAAGAGACTAGTTGAATAGTTCTCTCTGACCGAGATGGGGAATAAATGGACCGCGAGGACTTCCTTTCTACAGTATCCCTATGCCTCTACGCCCACTTCACTCATTTTCCTCCGTACCTAGTCACTTGTTGAAATCTATAGGAAGACAAATACTCCGTATTTGGGAACAGAGGGAGGCTTTTGCTCCGTACTATTTGGGAATAGAGGGAGTATCACCATATGGAGGGAACAGAGGAAGCTTGAAATATGAACATGTCAATGGGAGGGAGTAAGCCCCATGCATGCATGCATGCATGCAACATGCAACACTCACACGTACACATGGATGCATGCAACACTCACGCACCCATGCGGCACACAACACACGACGCAACACATAGGCTCACGCTCAAGTGCTCAACCTACTCCCTACGTCCGTGAAAGACTGTACATTTAGAGATTTACTCATTGACCAGGGCATAATTAACGCCCAAAAGTAGCATACTTATGTGTGCATGCGACCATTGAGATAAGAAGATTAAATGAAGGCCGTTGCATGCTGTAATTAAGGATAGACGTGTAGCCTATACCTACAGCACAAGTTGGTGCATTAGTCAATCAATATTGATTTAGATTAAAGGCTAAACACATTGGAAGTGTAGATGTACATCATGTAGTACACTCTTTGTTGGAAGATCGAGGGAGGACACGTGCATGCACTCACATACACAGCCAGGGCGATTCGCGCGCAAGGGTTGGACTCGTGTCGCGCCTGCGTAAAGTTTTGTTTAACTGATTTCTTTGCTCTGCCAACTGGCAGGTGGGACCCAGAAACCAGGTGACAATTTAACCAGTCAATAAAGTGCCACGTTGATTATGTGGCCGGTCAGTAGGGTGCAATACAGTGCTCTACGATGAGCTAGTGATTGCATAATCGCCGCAAAACTATATATACTGACCGTAAAGAGCGTACTGTTACATACGTTGACCGCCAGCGTATTTTTCTCGTTTCAAATTAAGCCATATTAATCGGAAAGGACGCAGTATGGACTACTACTACTAGTACTAGTACTGCTTTGATGTGTCCCGTCAACTCGCCAAACGAGGAGAAGCTTTCATACTACGCCTCTCCCTCGCCCACGCGCGCGGTTGTTTGCAGGACGAGGACAGGATTTTGACTACAGCGCCCTCTTCCTCTCCCTCGCCCTCGCCCTCGCGGTGGACGTACAACAGTTCAATCGGTGTCAGATTGCTAGAAGCATATTGTACTGTAGTATAATCATTGTTGGACCTTCCGAAGAGGCGAAGAGCCAAGTGCAAGGTTCACATGAGTACGAACTATGGAACCTCCCGAAGAGGCAAAGAGCCAAGCGCAAGGTTTTGTAGGAGTTGTCGTCCTAGTAGGAGTGTACTAGTACAACTATAGCGAAGGATGCTACTGTATGATGCTGCCACGTCACGTATATCCAATGCTGTGCCACCTTTTTTTCTCAAAGAGCGTGTTGGAGCCCGTGCAACAACCACACAAGTTTCACGTACACATAACACATTTACTAGTAATAAATTCTAAAGGACAAATGCCAGTATGCCACACAAGTTCATCTCCAACTCATGTGATAAATTTGTGCATGACTAGTCTACATATATTCACAGTGCTACCATTCACAATTACCGTACTCCACTTACACGTTATAGATGGGCTACATGTCCTCCTCCAGGTTCTAGTCCTAGGTGTTCTTCATGGATGGCACGATCCATAGCGGTGGGCAACGGGAATCATTGTCGCAGCTTTCTAGTCCGGTTCCACATGATGGAGACTCATCCAAGCTGAAGCGGCATAAATCAGGGATAGCGTGTCCCAGCATGTCGTTCATCCGACGGTGCGCACTGAAGACACAGCCATGCTTCATGAATGGCAGGCCTTCCGTGTCGTGCACGGAAGGTGGCATCCGCTTCACAATGGGATAGTTGTCCCCGATGAAAAGCGAGTACTCTCCAAGAGTGTTGCTCGGCACCCACGTAGCATCACGGGGTTCGAACTCGGCGCCATTCATCTGGTACACACGGCATCCCAAATCTGGACACATGGTGACGTACATAGTCAAGGTCCATGCATAATAATGTTGTGCTCAAATGTAGCAGCCAGTAATGATAACCCACAAGTATAGGGGATCGCAACAGCTTTCGAGGGTAGAGTATTCAACCCAAATTTATTGATTCAACACAAGGGGAGCCAAAGAATATACTCAAGTATTAGCAGCTGAGTTGTCAATTCAACCACACCTGGAAACTTAGTATCGGCAGCAAAGTGTTTAATAGAAAAGTAATACGATAGTGGTGGTAGCGGCAACAAAAGTAAAAACAACAAAAGTAATATTTTTGGTATTTTGTAGTGATTGTAACAGTAGCAACGGAAAAGTAAATAAGCGTAAACCAGTATATGGAAAACTCGTAGGCACCGGATCAGTGATGGATAATTATGCCGGATGTGGTTCATCATGTAACAGTCATAACATAGGGTGACACAGAACTAGCTCCAATTCGTCAATGTAATGTAGGCATGTATTCCGTATATAGTCATACATGCTTATGGAAAAGAACTTGCATGACATCTTTTGTCCTACCCTCCCGTGGCAGCAGGGTCCTATTGGAAACTAAGGGATATTAAGGCCTCCTTTTAATAGAGAACCGGAACAAAGCATTAGCACATACTGAATACATGAACTCCTCAAACAACGGTCATCACCGGTAAGTATCCCGATTATTGTCACTTCGGGGTTAACGGATCATAACACATAATAGGTGACTATAGACTTGCAAGATAGGATCTAGAACTCTCATATATTCATGAAAACATAATAGGTTCAGATCTGAAATCATGGCACTCGGGCCCTAGTGACAAGCATTAAGCATAGCAAAGTCATAGCAACATCAATCTCAGAACATAGTGGATACTAGGGATCAAACCCTAACAAAACTAACTCGATTACACGATAAATCTCATCCAACCCATCACCGTCCAGCAAGCCTACGATGGAATTACTCACGCACGGCGGTGAGCATCATGAAATTGGTGATGGAGGATGGTTGATGATGACGACGGCGGCGAATCTCCCTCTCCGGAGCCCCGAACGGACTCCAGATCAGCCCTCCCGAGAGGTTTTAGGGCTTGGCGGCGGCTCCGTATCGTAAAACGCAATGATTTCTTCTCTCTGATTTTTTTCTCTCCAAAAGCAAATATATAGAGTTGGAGTTGGCGTCGGAGGGTCTCCAGGGGGGCCCATGAGGTAGGGGGCGTGCCCTAGGGGGGGCGCCCCCCACCCTCGTGAGAAGGGTGTGGGCCCCCTGGTCTTCATATTTGGCGAGGATTTTTTATTATTTTTTCTAAGACCTCCCGTGGAGTTTCATGTCATTCCGAGAATATTTGTTTTCTGCACATAAAACAACATCATGGTAATTCTGCTGAAAACAGCGTCAGTCCGGGTTAGTTCCATTCAAATCATACAAGTTAGAGTCCAAAACAAGGGCAAAAATGTTTGGAAAAGTAGATACGATGTAGACGTATCAAATCCCCCAAGCTTAAACCCTTGCTTGTCCTCAAGCAATTCAGTTGACAAACTAAAAGAAAGAAAAACTTTTACAAACTTTGTTTGCTCTTGTTGTTGTAACTATGTCAAGCCAGCATTCAAGTTTTCAGCATAGATCATAACTAACCACATTTTCAATAATTCTCAGGTCTGACAATTACTCATATCAATAGCATAATCAACTAGAAAGTCATAATAATAAATCTCAGATGACAACACTTTCTCAAAACAATCATAATATGATATAACAAGATGGTATCTCGCTAGCCCTTTTTGAGACCGCAAAACATAAATGCAAAGCACCTTTAAAGATCAAGGACTGACTAGACATTGTAATTCATGGTAAAAGAGATCCAATCATAGTCACACCCAATATAAATTAACAGTGATGAATGCAAATGACCGCTATGCTCTCCAGCTACTGCTTTTTAATAAGAGGGTGATGACTGAGCATAAAAGTAAATGGATAGGCCCTTCGCAGAGGGAAGCAGGGATTTGTAGAGGTGCCAGAGCTCGGTTTTGAAATAGAGATAAATTGTATTTTTAGCGGTATACTTTCATTGTCAACGTAACAACTAAGAGATGGCGATATCTTCCATGCTAAACACATTATAGGCGGTTCCCAAACAGAATGGTAAAGTTTATACTCCCCCTCCACCAACAAGCATCAATCCATGGCTTGCTCGAAACAACGAGTGCCTCCAACATACATCAGCTCCCAGGGGGAGTTTTGTTTGCAATTAATTTTGATTTAGTTTGCATAAAGCATGGGACTGGGCATCCCGGTGACCAGCCATTTTCTCGTGAGTGAGGAGCGGAGTCCACTCCTCTTGAGAATAACCCGCCTAACACAGAAGATAAGGACAGCCTTTGTTGATACATGAGCTATTCGAGCATACAAAACAGAATGTTTATTTGAAGGTTTAGAGTTTGGCACATACAAATTTACTTGGAACGGCAGGTAGATACCGCATATAGGAAGGTATGGTGGACTCATCTGGAATAACTTTGGGGTTTAAGGGATTGGATGCACAAGCAGTATTCCCGCTTTGTACAGGTGAAGGCTAGCAAAAGACTAGGAAGCGACCAACTAGAGAGCGACAACAGCCATATACATGCATTAAATTTAATAAACATTGGATGCAAGCATGAGTAGGATATAATCCGCCATGAACATACATATCGTGAAGGCTATGTTGATTTTGTTTCAACTACATGCGTGAACATGTGCCAAGTCAAGTCACTTAAATCATTCAAAAGAGGATACCACCCCATCATACCACATCATAATCATCTCAATAGCATGTTGGCATACAAGGTAAATCATTATAACTCATAGCTAATCAAGCATGGCACAAGCAACTATGATCTCTAATTGTCATTGCAAACATGTTTATTCATAATAAGCTGAATCAAGAACGACGGGCTCATCATATTTACAAAAACAAAAGAGGTCGAGTTCATACCAGCTTTTCTCATCTCAGTCAATCCATCATATATCATCATAATTGCCTTTCACTTGCATGACCGAACGGTGTGAATAATAATAATAGTGCACGTGCATTGGACTAAAGTGGAATCTGCGAGCATTCAATAAACAGGAGAAGACAAGGCAATATGGGCTCTGGGTTAATTCAACAATAATGCAGAAGAAGAACGGGAAATAATTATGGTCTTCTCCTACTGACCCTCAAAGAAAAGGAAAGAAATACAACTATTTACACGGGAAAGCTCCCAACAAGCAGAAGAAGAATGGGAAATATTTTTGGGTTTTCTTTTTAGTTATTACTACTATGGCAGAAAAATAAACTACTACTAATTTTTTTGGTTTTTCTTAAGGTTTAACAAACACACAAGAAGAAAGCAGGAAAAATAAAATAAACTAGCATGGATATTGAAGTGAAAAAGTATGAGCACCGATATCTAGAAATGAGTGTGTGTGAACATAAATGTAATGTCGGTGAGAAATACATACTCCCCCAACCTGGCTTTTGGCCTAAGTTGGTCTATGGCCACGGCTGGCCTGGCGGATATCCATAATAATAGTTGTTGGGGTCATACTGTGATGAAGAGGAGTAGTTGGGATCATACTGTGATGAAGAAGAAGACTCTGACTGCCACTGGCTGACAGTCATCTCTGGATCCCAAGAACAAACAGATTGTCGCAGAGGCTCATCTTGTGGTTCATGTTCTGGCTCCTCTACTGGTGCAGGGTTCCGGTAGGCCTGAATAGCCATCAACGGAACAAGGTACGTGCCTACAGTCAAATCAAACAAAGGAGCAGGCAAGGTAATAGTCTCAGGATGATGTTTATTAAAGAACAATTGATATCTAAGCTCCCCTGCCCTATTTTTAACAATAAAATCATGTGCCACCGTACTTTTATGATCTAGATAAACACGGGGTAGCAATTTTTCTTCCTTCTCAGCATGCCTAATAGGTATGTTAAAATGTGCTGCTAGGCGTGTGGCATAAATGCCTCCAAAGATGGGGCCCTTAGTACGGTTCATATTTAACCGTCTAGCAATAATACCGCCCAAACTAAAAGTGTTATCACTATATAAACCTTGGAGAAGAATAATTAAATCAGGGATACTAAGGTTTCCAGAATTTCCGCGTCCAATTAAACAATGACTAGAAAATAATGCAAAGTAATGCAAAACAGGAAAATGTATGCTAGTGATGCGTGCATCGGAAACCTTCCTGGTTTCTCCTACAGTGATATTATCAATAAACCCAGCCACATCATCATGATGTGGTTCTTCTGTCTTGCCCTCAAAAGGTACTAAACAGATCCAACAGAAATCACAAAGTGACATCTCCTTAGGCTCATCATATAAATGAAATTCCACCGTAGGTGGTGAGTTCCTAGGATGAAAATAAAAGTTTTGCACAAAGGTATTTGTGAGTAAGAGATACTGATCGCATTGGTCGTGGAGGAAAGCGGTGAGGCCTGCATTGTGAGCCAATTCATGAAAATCTTCATAGATACCGGCTGCTCTCAAGAAATCTTCAGGAGGCCATTCACACGCCCGAATCTCCACAAGCTTAGGTGCCTTTTCCTTTGAGCTTTGGCTTGATGAGCCCCTCAATAATCTCCTCATCATTTTTCTGAAACAATCTGAAATTTTTAGTAACTTCAAAATAAAAGTAAACCAAACTCAATAAAACTGATAGTAACTACTCCTACAAGTACCTAGAGCCTATATTAAGCATTAGAACTACTTTGAACCATATAAATTTGACATGCAAGCTCAAGAACATGGTCACCTATGCAGCACAAATTTGCAATGAATAAAGCACTAGAACAAAAACTAATTGGACAAATGGAGGAGTCACATACCAAGGAACAATCTCCCCAAGCAGTTTTGCGAGAGGTGCTTTGAGCAAGGAGATCGAAAATCACAGCAAAAGTGGCTGGAACTCATGCTTGAGTTGGTTTTTCGGGTTTGTGTGAGATAGAGGAAGAAGATGGGTGCTGGGATAAGTGGAGGAGGGCCACCGTGGGCCCACGAGGCAGGGGGGCATGCCCTATAGGGGGGGGCGCCCACCACCCTCGTAGCCAGGTGGCAGCTCCTCCCGCGGTAATTTTTGCACAGTAAATTCTCAAATATTCCCGAAAAAATCATATTAAATTGGCATGGCATTCTCAGGACTTCTATTTTTGGGATATTTTTATATTACAAGGATAAGTCAGGAAACAGACAGAAAATACTATTTTTACTTTATTTAATATAAATAACAGAAAGTAAAAGTGGGGTACAGAAGTTTGTGCTTCTAGTTTCATCCATGTCATGCTCATCAAAAAGAATCCACTAACAAGGTTGATCAAGTCTTGTTAACAAACTCATTCCGATAATCATGAAACCGGAGAAATTTCGAATAACACTAAGTTACCTCAACGGGGATATGCACATCCCCAATAATAAGAATATCATATTTCTTCTTGACAGTAGGAAGAGGAAATTCAAAACCTCCAAATATAATTGATGGAATTTTTCCAATAGAGTTGATACTATGAACTTGAGGTTGTTTCCTCGGAAAGTGTACCGTATGATCATTACCATTAACATGAAAAGTGACATTGCCTTTGTTGCAATCAATAACAGCCCCTGCGGTATTAAGAAAAGGTCTTCCAAGAATAATAGACATACTATCATCCTCGGGAATATCAAGAATAACAAAGTTTGTTAAAATAGTAACATTTGCAACCACAACAGGCACATCCTCACAAATATCGACAGGTATAGCAGTTGATTTATCAGCCATTTGCAAAGATATTTCGGTAGGTGTCAACTTATTCAAGTCAAGTCTACGATATAAAGAGAGAGGCATAACACTAACACTGGCTCCAAGATCACATAAAGCAGTTTTAATATAATTTATTTTAATGGAGCAAGGTATATTAGGTACTCCGGGGTCTCCAAGTTTCTTTGGTATTCCACCCTTAAAAGTATAATTAGCAAGCATGGTAGAAATCTCGGCTTCCGGTATCTTTCTTTTATTAGTAATGATATCTTTCATATATTTAGCATAAGGATTTGTTTTGAGCACATCAATTAATCTCATACGCGAAAAGATAGGCCTAATCATTTTAGTAAAGCGCTCAAAATCCACATCATCCTTTTTCTTGAATGGTTTCGGAGGAAAAGGCATGGGTTTCTGAACCGAAGGTTCTCTTTCTTTACCATGTTTCCTAGCAACAAAGTCTCTTTTATCATAACGTTGATTCTTTGATTGTGGTTTATCAAGATCAACATCAGGTTCAATTTCTACATCATTGTCATTACTAGGTTGAGCATCATCATGAACATTATCATTAATCTTTTTACTAGGTTCATGTTCATTACCAGATTATGTTTCAGCATCAGACATAGATATATCATTTGTATTATCAGGTGGTTCAGCAATAGGCTCACTAGAAGTTTGCACAGTTCTATCATTTTTCTTTTTCTTCTTTTTAGAAGAACTAGGAACATCAATATTATTTCTCTGAGAATCTTCCTCGATTCTCTTAGGGTGGCCTTCAGGATACAAATGTTCCTGAGTGATTCTACTAGTTCTAGTAGCCACTCTAATAGCATAATCATTTTTCTTACTATTCATTTCATCAAGCACTTCTTTTTGAGCTTTAAGTACTTGTTCTACTTGAGGGGTAATCATAGAAGCATGTTTGCTAATAAGTTTAAGTTCACCTTTAATATCAGCCATATAATCACCCAAGCGTCTAATCATATAAGCATTTTCTTTTAATTGTCTACCAAAATAAGCACTGAAGTCTTCTTGCTTAAACATAAAGTTATCAAACCCATCCAAGCACTGACTAGCAATTTTAGTAAGAGGGACTTCAGCTTTATCATATCTATAGAGAGAATTTACCTTTACTACCTGTGTCGGGATATCGGGATCAGGAGGTTCTTAAGTAAATAAATAATTGAGATCATATGTTTCTTCAACAGGTGGTGAATTAAGACCATGTATTTCTTCAATAGGAGGTAAATTCTTAACATCTTCAGCTTTAATACCTTTTTCTTTCATAGATTTCTTTGCCTCTTGCATATCTTCAGGACTGAGAAATAAAACACCTCTCTTCTTCGGAGTTGGTTTAGGGATAGGCTCAGTAATTAGAGCAAGAGCTGGCTCAGGAGGTGCCCAATTATTTTCATTTGTCAACATATTATTCAATAGAATTTCACCTTCATCCGGTGTTCTTTCCCTGAAAAGAGAACCAGCACAACTATCCAGGCAGTCTCTGGAAGCATCGGTTAGTCCACTATAAAAGATATCAAGTATTTCAGGTTTCTTAAGAGGATGATCAGGCAAAGCATTAAGTAACTTGAGAAGCCCCCCCCCCCCCCAAGCTTGTGGGAGACTCTCTTCTTTAATTTGCACAAAGTTGTATATTTCCCTCAGAGCAGCTTGTTTCTTATGAGTAGAGAAATATTTAGCAGAGAAGTAATAAATCATATCTTGGGGACTACACACACAACCAGGATCAAGATAATTAAACCATATCTTAGCATCGCCCTTTAATGAGAACAGAAATATTTTGAGTAAATAGAGGTAACGTGATCTCTCATTATTAGTGAACAGGGCAGCTCTATCATTTAACTTAGTAAGATGTGCCACAACAGTTTCAGATTCATAGCCATAAAATGGATCAGATTCAACCAAAGTAATTATCAGGATCAATAGAGAATTCATAATCTTTATCAGGAACACATATAGGTGAAGTAGCAAAAGCAGGGTCGGGTCTCATTCTATCTCTTAGTGATTCTTTGTTCCATTTAATTAATAACCTCTTAAGCTCATATCTATCCTTGCAATCAAAAATAGCAGCAGAAGATTCCTTATCAAAAAGATAACCTTTAGGAATAACAGGCATATTTTCATCATCACTATCATCATCGTATTCAGTTTCAATAATTTCTTTTTCTCTAGCCCTAGCAATTTGTTCATCAAGAAATTCACCAAGGGGCACAGTAGTATCATACACAGAAGAACTTTCATCATAAGTATCATGCATAGCAGAAGTGGCATCATCAATAACATGCGACATATCAGAACGAATAGCAGAAGCAGGTGTAGGTGTCGTAAACTTACTCATAACAGAAGGTGAATCAAGTGCAGAGCTAGATGGCAGTTCCTTACCTCCCCTCGTAGTTGAGGGATAGATCTTGGTTTTTGGATCTCTAAGTTCTTCATAGTGTCCAGCAGATATAAATCCCAAGTGGCTCAAAGAATAGAGCTATGCTCCCCGGCAACAACGCCAGAAAAAGGTCTTGATAACCCACAAGTATAGGGGATCGCAATAGCTTTCGAAGGTAGAGTATTCAACCCAAATTTATTGATTCGACACAATGGGAGCCAAAGAATATTCTCAAGTATTACTAGCTGAGTTGTCAATTCAACCACACCTGGAAACTTAGTATCTGCAGCAAAGTGTTTAGTAGCAAAGTAATATTATAGTGGTGGTAGCGGCAACAAAAGTAAAAATAGAAAAAGTAATATTTTTGGTATTTTGTAGTGATTGTAATAGTAGCAACGGAAAAGTAAATAAGCGTAAACCAGTATATGGAAAACTCGTAGGCACCGGATCAGTGATGGATAATTATGTCGGATGCGGTTCATCATGTAACAGTCATAACATAGGGTGACACGGAACTAGCTCCAATTCATCAATGTAATGTAGGCATGTATTCCGTATATAGTCATACGTGCTTATGGAAAAGAACATGCATGACATATTTTCTCCTACCCTCCCGTGGCAGTGGGGTCCTATTGGAAACTAAGGGATATTAAGGCCTCATTTTAATAGAGAACTGGAATAAAGCATTAGCACATAGTGAATACATGAACTCCTCAAACAACGGTCATCACCGGTAAGTATCCCGATTATTGTCACTTCGGGGTTAACGGATCATAACACATAATAGGTGACTATAGACTTGCAAGATAGGCTCTAGAACTCTCATATATTCATGAAAACATAATAGGTTCAGATCTGAAATCATGGTACTCGGGCCCTAGTGACAAGCATTAAGCATAGCAAAGTCATAGCAACATCAATCTCAGAACATAGTGGATACTAGGGATCAAACCCTAACAAAACTAACTCGATTACATGATAAATCTCATCCAACCCATCACCGTCCAGCAAGCCTACGATGGAATTACTCACGCACGGCGGTGAGCATCATGAAATTGGTGATGGGGATGGTTGATGATGACGACGGCGATGAATCCCCCTCTCCGGAGCCCCGGACGGACTCCAGATCAGCCCTCCCGATTCTAAAACCCGATGATTTCTTCTCTCTGATTTTTTCTCTCCGAAAGCAAATATATAGAGTTGGAGTTGGTGTTGGAGGGTCTCCAGGGGGCCCACGAGGTAGGGGGCGCGCCCTAGGGGGGTGCGCCCCCTACCCTCGTGAGAAGGGTGTGGGCCCCTTGGTCTTCACATTTGGCGAGGATTTTTTATTATTTTTTCTAAGACCTCCCGTGCAGTTTTAGGTCATTCCGAGAATATTTGTTTTCTGCACATAAAACAACATCATGGTAATTCTGCTGAAAACAACGCCAGTCTGGGTTAGTTCCATTCAATTCTGTCGGTGTACTAGAGTAGGGGTACCCTAGTATCCCGAACTTGTGCACGGGCAGTCGCGGCATCCCGCGGCAAGGCTTGCCGGGTGACTGCCAAGGTCCTCCGTGGTTCCCTTGGAGCCATTTAAGGAGACAAGACCCCGGCAAGAGGAGCTTGCCGGGAAGGCCAACCAAGAGACCTCAAGACCCCGGCAAGAGGAGCTTGCCGGGAAGGCCACCCAAGGCATCTCAAGGAACTTGCCGCGACGCGCCACGCGTCCCGGCAAGGCCCGGTGAGCGACAAGCTCCCGGACGCGACAAGACAACAACCGCGGCAAACCGCGGCAAGGCGTTTGCCGCGGTAAGCCACCACTCTGTGTCCGCGCTCCAGCACATCCACCAACGTGTCACTCTGGGACCCTTCCCAACGTACGTGGCGGGAGGCTGTGCAGCCAGCGGTGAGCGGTGGCAAGCGGCGCTGACAAGATTGCCGCCGTGGCGAGCGGTGGCCTCCCTCACGGTCCCTTTTACACTGTTTAGGCGACGCAAACGGGCATTTAAGGCCCTTGTCCCCTGCCGTTAGGGTTAGGTATGATACACTGTAGCAGGTAGCTGTACCAACCGCAGCACCTTGCCCTTTTTGCCCTTATCTACGTTGCCACCTGTCGGTGACCCCTTGAGCATATAAAAGGAGGCCCATGCGCAACATAGAGGGAGGTTAGCTGGTTCGAACACTCACGCTCGGTCTCGTTAGCTGCTGGTGTGTACTGTAGCACTCCGCACTCCCGAGCAAGAACTCAATACAAACCACAAAGCAGGAGTAGGGTTTTACGCATCCGTGCGGCCCGAACCTGGGTAAACTGCTCGTGTGCTTCACCTCGATTCGCTCTTTGCACGACCTCTGCCCCCGCCGAACCGAAAGGGACTCGGTCCGCCGGTCCCATAGGTGTTCGTGGATTAGTCCCCCGACATCTTTGGCGCGCCAGGTAGGGGCGTCGAAGTTGTGTGAACCAGATCCGGCGTTCACGCGAGCTAGATCTCCATCGTCTTCATCAACATGCCGCCGAAGAAGAAGGCTTCGGAGGCAGCTGCTCCGTCCGCCCCGCAACCACCGGAGCGAACGGCTGATGGGGCGGACGTCGGCGGAAGAACGGGCGTCGACGAGGGACCTCACGGTGCTGTCAGGTCCAAGGACAAGGCTGCGCTGCCCATCGGTGGCGTAGCCGGCTCCCACAATGACCGGGCGCACTCCAAGACCTCGGCGTCCGTACATGCACCGTGCCCACCTCATGAGGCGCGGAACTGGCAGCGTCACGGTGCTCATAGTACCATGCGTTTGCTGGACCAAGATCGAGCTGGTGGGTCTCGGAGCGCTCCAGACCAGCTTGCACACCTACATGCTGGCACGAGTGGAGCGCGGTTGCCTGGACGGGATACTGCTCCTTCTAACATAGTTAGGAGTCCGAGCATATCCCGCTCCTCGCACCGTTCGCCACCACCACCCGCCACTGCACCAGAAGCTTTGGCGCGAGCACAACTGCTCCTAGACTACCCTCCAACAGCAGACAAGATCTACGACTGGAGGGCCACCATCCAGAGTTTCATCGGCTTCGCCAACGGCGACACTCAGCGGCAGCCGAGCACGTCGCAGCCGCGGCAAGTCAGCCAGGCACGAGCCGGTGGCGACAAGACCGGTGGGGGTGCAACCACTGTGCACTCTCTGCCCCGAAGGCCAAGATCACCGACTCGCCGGATCCACCTCGACAGCGACTCCACCGCGTCATCGGATCCGCGAGCTCGCCGCGATCAGTGCCAAGTTCTTCACGAACGACAGCAAGAAGACGCTCGTACTCGCATCGAGCACCGAAGAGAAGCGCAGCGTCAATCAGACCAGCGCGTTGGGCCCTCTGTTGACATGCATGCGCCAGGGGAACCAGGCGACTTGCCGTACGCGGTAGGTTGCCCTGCATTCACTCGTGAGCTGCGGCAAGTCCAGTGGCCCAGTATGAAGAATTTCAAGCCAGACGTACCAGAGAAGTACGACGGCAAGTCGCATCCGTCGGAGTTCCTCAGCATCTACACCATCGCGGTGCAGGCTGACGGGGGGCGAAACGACAAGATCCTCGCCAACTACTTCCCGCTGGTGCTCAAGCCCAACGTCAGATCCTGGCTCATGCACTTGCCGGACAACTCCATATCCTCCTGGGCAGACCTGTGCCATCAGTTTGTCGGCTCCTTTACAGGCGGCCACAAACCTCATGGCCAAGAGAGCGACCTTCATCTACTCGCCCAGAAGGAAGGAGAGCCCCTGCGCAAGTATATTCAGAGATTCAGCCGTGTGTAGCACAACATCCCAGATGTCCACCCTGCCGCGGTCATCAGCGCGTTCCATCAGAACGTGCGTAACCGCAGGATGCGGGAGGAGATGGCGATGTGCAAGATCAGAGATGTCAGTGAGCTGTATGCCCTGGCCGACAAGTGTGCGCGTGCTGAAGAAGGGAGGAAACTCCCCGGAGAGAATATAGGAGCAGGAGGATCTGACAGTGAGGATGCTGCCCCGGCAAAGAAAAACCGGCGGCGGAACAGGAAGAAGAAAGGTAAAGATGTGCTAGTCGTTGAGCAGTCCGGCAAAGAAGGTGCCGCCCAGAAAGCCAAAGTTGGTAGCTCCGGCAAGGAGATTGCCGCATGCACCAACTGCCAAGCTGTGGCGGTCGCCGACAAGTAGGACGGCACCGACAAGCAGTACTGCAAGATTCACCGCACCAATGGTCATGACCTCCAGAGCTGCAAGAAGGTCGAGCAGCTTGTCCAGCAACAAAAGGCTGAATACGAGCGACGCGACAAGGAGAGGGCCCAAGGAGGCGCTGGAGAATCTGGCAAGAAGCGCGCCGGCCGGGGAGGACGCCGCGGCAAGGCCAAGGAGTGGCAAGGAGACAGACCTCCCCGCGGCCACGACAAGGATGAAGACGACGACGACGACGACGAAGACATGGATGATGTTGAGACCAGCAACAGGAGTTCCAGAAAGCCACAGAGGTTTTGTGTGTTGACGGCGGTGCTTCTCTGCATACTTCGCACCGCCAACTCAAGCAGTGGGTGCGGGAAGTCAATGCAGCAGAGCCACCTGTCGAGTCACGCAGGCTTCTGAAATGGTCCAGCACGCCTATCATCTTTGATATTGAGGACCACCCTGACCACACAACTGTGGTCGGGTGCTTGCCGATGTTGGTTTCACCAACTATCCGCAACCTCAAGGTCACTAAGATGTTAGTTGATGGCGGGGCCGGCTTGAACCTGATCTCCTCCGCTGTACTCCAGAAACTCCAGATCCTTGACAGCGAGCTCGAAGAGACCGACACATTCCAAGGAATCAACCCGGGAAGGAGCAAGCCGAAGGGGAAGGTTACGTTGCCAGTATTGGCAGCGAGTTGAACTTCAGGACAGAGAGGGTCACTTTTGACGTTGCCGATATTCCATTGCCTTACAATGGGATACTTGGCCGTCCAGCACTCGCCAAGTTCATGGCAGCCTCTCACTACGCGTACAACATGCTGAAGATGCCGGGCCCGATAAGCGTCATCTCTGTCCCTGGCGACAAGAAGGATGCTCTTATCTGCGCCGACAAGATCTACCGGGAAGCCGCAGCCGCAACAGACCGCAAGTCACTTGCCGTTGAAGCTCCCGGGGGGAAGAAGAAGACCAAGTTCGGCAAGAGTTCCGATGCCCACTCCGGCAAGCGCACCTCTTCGGAGTGCTGCGCTGCCGTCGAGGACGCACCGTCGAGCTCCACCGGCAAGTGTAAGAAGACAATGGCAACTCCGCTAGAGATGAAGAAGGTGTCCGCCGAGGAGGACGGCACTGGTGGTACTTTCACCATCAGTGCCACTCTCGACCCTAAATAGGAAAGCGCGCTCATTGCTTTCCTGCGGGCGAATGTCGACGTATTTGCGTGGCAACCGTCTGACATCCCCGGTGTTCCCAGGAAAGTAATTGAGCACCACCTTGCCGTTTGTCCTCATGCGCGGCCCGTCAAGCAGAAAGTCAGGAAGCAAGCAGTGGAGCGCCAAGAATTTATTGCAGAAGAGATCAAGAAGTTGGAAGCAGCAGGCCTTGTCAGAGGAGTGCTCCATCCTACATGGTTGGCCAATCCTGTAGTCGTGCGCAAGGCAAACGGGAAATGGAGACTTTGTATCGATTTTACCGATGTTAATAAAGCTTGTCCCAAAGACCCATTTCCTTTGCCACGCATTGACCAGATTATTGACTCCACAGCCGGATGTGATTTGCTTTCATTTCTTGACGCATACTCAGGATACCATCAGATCTTCATGGCAGAAGAGGATGAGGAGAAGACCGCATTTATTACTCCATGTGGCACGTACTGTTTCGTACGGATGCCTTTTGGTTTAAAAAATGCTGGTTCAACATTTGCAAGAGTAGTCCATGTCGCTCTGGAGCCACAAATACACAGAAATGTGGAAGCCTACATGGATGACATAGTGGTCAAGAGCAAGGACAAGGCGACTCTGATTCAAGATTTAGACGAGACCTTTGCAAATCTGCGCAAGATCAGCCTCAAGCTCAACCCAGAAAAGTGTGTGTTTGGAGTTCCCTCCGGCAAGCTTCTCGGGTTCTTCGTGTCTCAATGGGGAATTGAAGTCAATCCCGACAAGATCAAGGCCATTGAGCAGATTGAAGCACCAAAGCGCGTCAAGGATGTACAAAGACATGCCGGTTGCGTGGCTGCTCTCAGCAGATTTATCTCTAGGTCTGCTGAGCGCGCCCTGCCATTTTTCAAATTATTAAAAAAGGCAGGTCCAATGAAATGGACTCCGGAAGCGGAGGCTGCGCTGCAAGACTTAAAGAGATACCTGTCCTCCCCTCCAATACTTGTCGCACCTAAGCCACAAGAGAAGTTGCTGCTGTACATAGCGGCAACAATTCAAGTGGTTAGTGCTACGTTAGTAGCAGAGAGGGAGGCAGATGACGAGCCAGCAACCACGGCAAGCGCATCCAGCGACAAGCAAGGGGCTTCCCCGGCAAGCTCTGGTCCTGACAAAGATGGATCTGCGCAGATGCACGAGGAGACACAGAAGAAAATGGTGCAGCGCCCAGTTTACTTTGTCAGTTCCCTTCTGCAGGGGGCTAGGTCAAGGTACTCTGGCGTGCAGAAATTGCTTTTCGGCATTCTCATGGCCTCGAGAAAGCTGCGCCATTACTTCCAAGAACATGAGATCACAGTTGTCACTCGCTTTCCGCTGAAGAGGATACTACAGAATCCAGAAGCGACAGGCAGGATTGTTGAGTGGGCACTGGAACTGTCAAGCTTTGGCCTCAAGTTTGAGAGCACTTCAACTATCCAGAGCAGAGCATTGGCAGAATTCATAGCAGAATGGACGCCAACACCAGATGAAGAAAAAATCCAGAAACAAGCATCCCCGTCAAGGAAGCAAGCAAAGAGTGGCTGATGTACTTTGATGGTGCTTTTTCACTACAAGGCGCCGGCGCTGGCATGCTGCTTGTCGCACCCACCGGAGAGCACCTCAAGTACGTAGTCCAGACGCACTTTCCCAAGGAGCAAGCAACTAACAATACTGCAGAGTATGAAGGCTTGCTTTCCGGTCTCAGGATCGCGGCAGACCTTGGGATCAAGAAGCTCATCGTCAGGGGTGACTCACAGCTTATCGTCCGCCAAGTAAACAAGAACTATCAGAGTCCGTTGATGGAATCCTACGTCGACGAAGTGAGAAAGCTAGAAGAGCACTTTGACGGCCTACAAATGGAGCATGTTCCAAGAGCTCAGAACGCCATTGCTGATGGACTGTCAAAGTGTGCCGCACTCAAGTTACCTGTGGAACCAGGGATCTTTGTGCTCAAGCTGACTCAACCGTCTGTAACGCCATCAACTGGATAGAGCAAGAAGAGGAAGTTGGTTTCTGGTGACTATTTGCCGGCAGAGCTTCCCGAAGCCGCCGCCAAGAAGGTCCCCAAGATCAACGCCAAGAGCGCTGAGGAGCAGTCTGCTCTGGCAAGCCCTAGGGTTTGTTCCTTTGAAGCAGAAGCTCCCGATAAGTTTTGCTCCGGCAAGCTTGTCGGGGAACGTCAAGCTCCGGCAGAGCCGCAGGTTCTCGTCGTAGAAGCGGATGTTCTCGTAGCAGCTGAGATCAACACCAAGAGTGCTGAGGAGCAATATGCTCCGGCAAGCCCTAGCGTGTGTTCCGTTGAAGCAGAAGCTCCCGATAAGTTTTGCTCCGGCAAGCTTGTCGGGGAACGTCAAGCTCCGGCAGAGCCACAGGTTCTCGCCGTAGAAGCGGATGTTCTCGCAGCAGCTGAGATCAACACCAAGAGTGCTGAGGAGCAATATGCTCCGGCAAGCCCTAGGGTGTGTTCCGTTGAAACAAAAGCTCCCGACAAGTTTTGCTCCGGCAAGCTTGCCGGGGAACGTCAAGCTCCGGCAGAGTCGCAGGTTCTCACCGTAGAAGCGGATGTTCCCGTAGCAGCAGATTTGCCTTTAGTCCTTGTTGTCGAGCCACAAGCTCCAGCATGGGCACAGCAGATTGTCCGTTTCCTACAGACAGGAGAGCTTCCCGAAGAGCAAGAAGAAGCGGAAAGAGTAGCCCGGCAGTCAAGTATGTACTAGTTTGTCGACAAGACACTGTACAGAAGAAGACTCAACGGTGTGAAATTGAAGTGTATTCACCGGGAAGACGGACAAAAGCTGTTGGCAGAGATACATGGAGGCATATGTGGTCACCACATTGGCGCAAGAGCACTTGTCGGCAAAGCGTTCCGGCAAGGTTTCTTTTGGCCGACAGCCCTCCAGGATGCAACTGCACAAGTAACCAAGTGTGAAGCGTGCCAGTTCCATTCCAAGCAGATACACCAACCAGCTCAAGCTCTCCAAACGATCCCTTTATCCTGGCCATTTTCGGTCTGGGGGCTCGACATCCTCGGCCCCTTTCCCCGAGCAGTCGGGGGCTTTGAGTACTTGTACGTTGCAATCGACAAGTTTACAAAGTGGCCGGAAGTGGAACCAGTGAGGAAGGTGACAGCACAGTCAGCACTCAAGTTCTTCAGGTCGATTGTTTGCCGCTTCGGGATCCCTAACAGGATAATCACCGACAACGGTACACAATTCACGAGCCGCACCTTCATGCAGTACGTCCAAGACCTTGGCGCCAAGGTCTGCTTCGCTTTTGTTGCTCACCCGAGAAGCAACGGTCAAGCGGAGAGGGCAAATGCTGAAGTGCTGCGTGGGCTCAAGACCAGAACTTTCGACAGGCTGCACAAGTGCGGAAGAAACTGGATCGAGGAGCTGCCGATGGTTCTTTGGTCGATCAGAATGACGCCAAATCGAGCCACTGGACAGACACCTTTCGCTCTAATCTATGGAGCAGAGGCAGTTATCCCCACAGAACTCGTATACGGGTCACCTCGAGTGCTCGCTTATGATGAGCTCGAGCAAGAGCAGCTGCGACAAGATGACGCGCTGCTCCTTGAGGAAGACCGTCTTCAGGCTGCTGTGCGAGCTGCTCGCTACCAGCAAGCTTTGCGCCGCTACCATAGCCGCAAAGTTAACGCCAGAAGTTTCGAGGAAGGCGACCTTGCTCTTCGGCGTGTTCAGTCCGCCAAGAATTCCACCAAGTTGGCGCCGAAGTGGGAAGGCCCTTACCGGGTGAAACGGGTCACTAGGCCTGGCGCTGTCCGCCTTGAGACCGAAGATGCCATTCCGGTGAGCAACTCCTGGAATATTGAGCATCTTCGTAAGTTTTACCCGTAAGGCGCGGTTGCTGGAACCTGTTCCGGCAACCACCTTTTGTACAGGTCTTGCCGCTGTTGCATGTAATCCTTTGTACAAAGCCGGGCGCAGACCCCGTGCATAAGTAAAGCTCATGTGCTCCGCACATTTTATCATTTTCATGCTTTCTATTTTTGGCATATATGATCTGACACTTTGTGCAGCACCTACTCCATGGTAAGCAATAACGAGCCGTAAAGCCCCATATCTGTATTGTCTCTTCTTTCTTTTGAAAGGAAGGTTCCCCTCGCCCACAAGTTTGTCGGGGGGGAAAGGAGAAGACGATGGTATGGACCAGGCGTCGTTCAAGAAAATTTCGCCTTGCCGGGAAGCCAACAACAGAAAAGCTAAGTTGCCAAAGTTTGAGCAATCAGATTTTTTAAATTTTAAGTTATCTGCCTTGAATGACCGCACTTTGTATGGGAAACCTGTGCGTGGAGGAACCAACTCGTAGCTAGTTGCGCCCTTACCTTGTTTTGAGTCCGCTCAACAAATTAAGTGAGCTGCAACTAGTTGCGACAAGGTTTCTTGTCGGTAGCGGCACCGCCAGCAGGCTGCTGACGTTCCGCACTCAGCGCTCGCGGCTCAGGTGCCTGCACCGGCAAGTTCCCTAAAAGCGTAGGGCAAAGACATACAAAGGGAGGAATCAAGTAAAGGGAATAACATTGCAATCATTACCCAGAATAAAAGTTACATTACAAAGATAGCTTGTCGCAGCTCTAATAGATTGTTTTCATAACATGATAAACAGCGACAAGAAAAGAAGAAATGGGCGGCCTAATCTACGCGATCGCCCTCGATCCTCTTGATCCCGCTCACCTTGTCCACAGTGGGTGCGACAAGGGCCTTGAGCGCTTCCAGATCGGCATCCGGCGGCAGGGTCTTGAGGACGTTGGTGAAGTTGAGGCCCGGATTGCGGAAGGCCACCTTCACCAACACTTTCTGAAGAGCTCCCGCGCAGATCTTGCGCGACTCGTCGGCCAGCTGCTTTGGGACCCTCTGCCGGAGTCGCTGGAGGGCCGTCGCCACGCCCTTGAAGAACAAGACGAGCTTGGTGCTGGGTTGGAGGTTCTCGTCGGAGGGATACCCGAGATCCTCCATCCCCAGCTGCGCCAACTCCTTGTCAATGTCCATGGCAGCATTCACAAGACTCTCCGTCCAGTGCTCCACAGTCTCCCGGAAAACGTTTTGGGTGGCGGCGACACTTTCCAGCAGCGCCTTGTCGGCCTTGATCTCCTCCTTCAAGGCCGTCTCCTGCTTCTTGGCGCCGTCCAGCGTCTTGGTCAAAGCAGTCAACTTCGACTCAAGATCTGCATTGGAGTCCTTGGTGGCACTGAGCTCTTTGCCCTTCTCGGCAAGATCAACCTCCAGCTGCGCCACCCTCGTCTCCAACTCCTTCTTGGCGGCTTCGGCGGCAGCGGCAGCGTCCTCTGCTTGCTTGAGGGCTCCGCCGAGTTTTTCCTCGCGCGCAGCAAGCTCCTCCTCGTGGGCGTCAAGATTGACCTTCCGCTGCGCCAGCTCGCCCTCCTCCGTGGATAGCTTCACAGCGGCAAGCCGCTGCTGCTCTTCGACTTCGGCCTTCTCGAGGAGGAAGGCCTTCTGCGCTTCGTCGAGTTGCTCCCGCACCTCTGCCAAGGACCGACGAGCTTCCTGGTGGAAGCCTCGGAGCTCCTGCATGCGCTTCTCGATGTCTAGTCCCGCCTTCGCGACAAGCGCCTCGCGGGAGTCCAGCTTGGCTTGTCGCGCGCGGTAGAACGACAGCAACTTCCGCAGCAGCCGCTCTTCCTCAGGCTCATTGCTGCTGCTGCTTGGCGCGTCAACCAGCGTCAGCCCCGCGGAGGCAAGCACTTCCCCGTCGAAGATCTCTCCCTCGACCGGCGCCCTGGAGCTTGACGCCCAGGGGAGGTTGATGAAGACGCCTTCGCCGGCCTTCAGGTAGACGCCTGGCTAGGGCTCTTCGGAGCCTGGTGCTGCGGCAGCGACGGACGGGTCGGCGGTCGGTGTAGCGCCTGGCGCTCCTGCGGCCTCAGGGCCGTCAGTGCGATCGTCGGACCCCTCGCCAGTTGCTGCGGCGGCAGCCTTGGCGGCCTCTGCGCCGGCGGGATCGCCAGCACTGGCCGCTTCTTCGGCGGCAACCTCGGTCTCCATCGGCTCTGTAGCAGATGGGTCTGACAGCCGGGAAGGGGAGAAGAGTCAAGCGAAAACCCAAGAAGATCAAGAGAAGAAAAACCCAAGGGAAGTTTTGAAGCAAGAGGAGTACCTGTGCCAGGGTCTGCAGTCGTGGTCTCCACCATTGGGGGGCCGCTGGCGCTCTCCCTTGCCGGAGACTTCTCCCTTACCAGGAAGTCCTCCCTTGCCGGAGAATTCTCCCTTGTCGGGGGATTCTCCCTTGGCTCCTGGTGGGGCTGCTCTGCTCCTACACAAATCAGCAATCAAATATCAGCAAAAACAGAGTATCCATGCGCACCTCACAAGCGGAAAGTAAACCATATACTTACGCTGGGGGCTGCTCTGGAGAAAAGTTGCCGGGTCCGGCAAGGTTGTCTCGGGCGCGCCTCCTGCTGTCACAGTAGGTTCGTCCTCGATGATGATCACCGGGACCTTGGCCCTCTTTGCCGCTCTCTAGGCCAGAGTCCTAAAAGGAACAAGTTCAGAGCAAAGCAAATGAGATACAAGACAAACAGCAAGAATTGAAAAACAGCAAGTACAGCAAGAGAAGCTTACTCTTCTTCTTCTTCCTCGTCGGAGCTGAACGCGGAGAAGTCGAAGTCCGGCGCGCGCCCGGCACGAGGAGGCGGAGGAGAAGCTTCCCTTGGCTGCTTGGCGGGAGCAATGGCGGCGGTCTGAGACGACCCCGCTCCAGCTGTTGTCGCGGCATGAGAAGCGGCAGGAGCAGAAGCGGTGGTCCGGGAGGGCCCCGCTCTAGTTGTCGTCGCAGCATGAGGCGCTCCCGCGGCAATGGTGTTTGCCGCGGTGGAGCGTGTCACGTGGCGCGGCGACTGTTGACCCGCTTGCCGCTCCGCTACGTCACCGGCCTTGCGGAGACGCCTTCTTGGTGGGGATGGAGGCTCTGCTTGCGGCGAGCTGCCCGAAGACGAAGTGGAAGACGAGTTGATCTCCAGCGAGCCGCTCGTATCTTTGGCGGGCTCGCTCGACTCGACGTTCTGCCCGGCAAGCTCTTTCTCGCCGGCAGGCTCCCTTCGCTCGGCACGGCTTGCCGCCTCTGCTGCATCTGCCTCCTCCACAGTAAATCCAAACTCGCCCGCGGCTGCGGCTGCCGCCGCCTCTTCCAGCCTGGTGGCGATGAGTGCCATCTCCGCATCGGTGGTGTCGCGGGTGAGGCCGTCCTTCTCATCGGCGCGGATCGCCACTTCTACCAAGTCATCGAAGAATTGCTGCACGACGTCGCCTGCAGGCTCCTGCCAAGTTGGCACAATTCCATGCGAGTCGCACTCCGGCATCATTGCATGGATGCGGTCGAGCGAGGAATTGTTGCACAACGGAACGACGCCCCCCGGCAACCTGAAAACTTCGGGATGTTGGGGGTCATACTTGAAGAGCTGCTAGAGCATCGCGTTGAGCTCCAGAACTGTGAAGTTGTAGTTGAGGCCCGGCCGCAGCCTCATGATGTCCGCCGCGTTCTTGAACTCCCAAGTGGGTCTCCCCCGTTCCTGCAGGGGGGCGATGCGGCGGCGAAGAAAGTCTGCGCCAACAGCGCCTACAGTAAGCCCGGCAAGCCTGAGGCGCAGGATCCGGGTGACAGCAATCTTCAGCCTATCGTCTTCCGGGGCCACGTCACTCCAATCGCTGCCGCCTGCTACTGGGGTTTGGCGCCGGGTGGTGAATGGCTGCGGATTCTCCTCGTCAATCCAGCACCAATCTGCTCTCCACTCCTCCCACATGCCGCGGAATTCTCCCTCCAGATAAGTTTCCTTCTTGCCGGCCCTTGAGATCCAGGCGATTCCGCCGGATAGAGGTTCTCCTCTCTCTACTCGAGGTATGAAGAAGTGGCGAAAGTGGGCTACGTTGGGATGGACTCCGACAAAGTTTTCGCAAAGATGTGCGAAAACTCCCATGGTCAGAACGGCATTGGGGGTGAAGTCAAGGAGGTGGAATCCATAGGTATTCATGATGTCGCAGAAGAATTCAGAAAAAGGCGGGCAGAGCCCGCAGTAGAAGAAGAGAGCGAAGAAGGGGTATCCATTTGGGGCCTTCTTCCAAGCGGCGGCGGGGAGTACCTTCGTGCGCGGATGCGCTCGTGTCTCCGCTGACCAGAAGAGGTAGTAGTTCTCCCTCAGCTCCTTCGCGGCAAGCTTTGGGGGAAAAACTGCGCGCTCCTTCCGCAGCGCCGCGAGCCGCTGCGCCTCAGTCGACTTCACGACCTTCCCCTTGTCGGCTTTTGGAGCCATGGCGGAAGTAGTGGAGGAGATTGATGGCGTTGGTGGCGCTGGTGGCGATGGGGGGCGGAGCGCTGCTCTCTTTCGGCTTTGGGAAGACGAGGGAGCGGCGGAGATTTCTGAGATTGGAAGCAGCAACAGGCGAATGTGTGAACTGCCCCTGTTTCCCCTGCTTATAAAGAGGGAGGGGGCGGACGTTCCGCATTTCTGAATAAAATAACCACCCACGATCTCTCCCACGATGCCGCATTCAACGCGTGCCGTTCGGGGAGGGCGCGGTGGATACGGAGAAAGATACAGCGTAACCTAGGCCGCGCGTGCCCGTGCCCTGTTTTGGGCCTGGCCCAACAGCGCTCGGCCCGTGTATGGCCCAGGCCCGGGGGCTCCTATCGGTGTACTAGAGTAGGGGTACCCTAGTATCCTGAACTTGTGCACGGGCAGTCGCAGCATCCCGCGGCAAGGCTTGCCGGGTGACCCCCAAGGTCCTCCGTGGTTCCCTTGGAGCCATTCAAGGAGACAAGACCCCGGCAAGAGGAGCTTGCCGGGAAGGCCAACCAAGACACCTCAAGACCCCAGCAAGAGGAGCTTGCCGGGAAGGCCACCCAAGGCATCTCAAGGAACTTGCCGCGACGCGCCACGCGTCCCGGCAAGGCCCGGTGAGCGACAAGCTCCCGGACGCGACAAGACAACGACCGCGGCAAACCGCGGCAAGGAGTTTGCCGCGGTAAGCCACCACTCTGTGTCCGCGCTCCAGCACATCCACCAACGTGTCGCTCTGGGACCCTTCCCAGCGTACGTGGCGGGAGGCTGTGCAGCCAGCGGTGAGCGGTGGCAAGCGGCACTGACAAGATTGCCGCCGTGGCGAGCGGTGGCGTCCCTGACGGTCCCTTTTACACTGTTTAGGCGATGCAGACGGGCATTTAAGGCCCTTGTCCCTTGCCGTCAGGATTAGGTATGATACACTGTAGCAGGTAGCTGTACCAACCGCAGCACCTTGCCCTTTTTGCCCTTGTCTACGTTGCCACCTGTCGCTGACCCCTTGAGCATATAAAAGGAGGCCCATGCGCAACATAGAGGGAGGTTAGTTGGTTCGAACACTCACGCTCGGTGTCGTTAGCTGCTGGTGTGTACTGTAGCACTCCGCGCTCCCGAGCAAGAACTCAATACAAACCACAAAGCAGGAGTAGGGTTTTACGCATCCGTGCGGCCCGAACCTGGGTAAACTGCTCGTGTGCTTCGCCTCGATCCGCTCTTTGCACGACCTCCGCCCCCGCCGAACCGAAAGGGACTCGGTCCGCCGGTCCCATAGGTGTTCGTGGATTAGTCCCCTGACAAAATCATACAAGTCAGAGTCCAAAAAAGGGCAAAAGTGTTTGGAAAAGTAGATACGACGGAGACGTATCAAATAATACTGTGCAGCAAATAGTACTACTCCAGTATAGAGGAAGTAAAATAACCGGCTTATTATATATAGCCACTCTTGGCTACATGGATGAGATAGTAAGACATGGAAAAACAAAAATGGTGGCAGCTAGTGGGTTCATGTCTTCAAGGGCCTAGCTAGCTATATGTGTCCTCCAAGGTAAAAAGTACTCCTACTAGTACTACAAAGTATACTACTAGTACAACAATGAAAGAGAAGGCGAGAGGGTTAAAAATGGAATACCTGGGTAGATGGTGACAGTCCGATCGTGGTAGATTATGTGACCATGTTGCACATCAGTGGTACCATGGGTAACGACTGCTAAGATAGTTGATCCCAATATGCCAAAGTCAGCTACAAGGTTCCAGGTTAGACCGAATCGCGGATGCAAATGCACATCCAGGATCGGCGATCTTATTTTGATCGTGGGATGACTGGTCCCTGCAAAATAATGGAGTACCGTTAGGGATGCAAATGATGGTTTGTGCATTCCGTTTGTAATCTCCCGTACCATAGGATGTTAACCAGATGAAACAAGTCCCCTGGCTTGTCACCGCGAAGATGCGGCCTACATGGCGCACGACGTCTTTGAACGTGTAGGGGTACAAATCTGCCGCCGCCAACATGCGCCAGCCTCTGCCGTTACTACCTCCTGCATTGCTGGCAATCCTTATGTCGAACACCGCGATGAGATAGTAATCGTCGTAGCCGTGTCGCTTTGTCGGCGGGTCCCCAATTGCTATCTTCTTCAATCTCATGTAGGCATCGTCATACGTATTCTTGCCCAGCCAGTCCGGAAGGCCGATCCCAATGGTGGAGAAGGGGTCTACCGAAACGGCCGCACTGATGTGGATGTTGTGCAAAATGATCTTGGTATCCGGTAGGAGGTATGCAAGCCAATCTTCGTTGGCACCGACCCAGACCTATATGTAAGACGGTGGGCAGCGGAGAAATTACGGGATGGAAATGGAATAATTATGTACTACATGATCAAACTCCATTACTGACCTGCTCATCGGACAAAATCTGACTACCTCTCAATGTCGGCAACTCTAGCGGATTCAACGTGCAACCATGGCCAGGGAGCGGTGGACTATTTGAAGGATTGTCCCATAGAAGAACTTTCTCCTCGAGGATGCATGGAAGACCAACAAGCATGGCCTGTTTAAGCAGTGCCTTGAAAAAGTTGGTGCAGGAAGCACCGAGTCTTGCGGCGGTGAGGACGTCGGAGCGGCGTGCGATTCCTCCCACAGGATCGTCGTCCAAGGTCTCCCAGCCCCGACGAGGAGGAGAACCGCCTGGCGAATCCATGGGAGCAGCGATGAACTGCCTTCTCTTCGGGGGGGGGGGGGGGGAACTGGCGAGGAGGAGATAAGAGCGTAGTAACCGCAGGGCCTCGTCCCTTCAAATTGTAGATCGTTCCTCGGCGAAGGGGTGAGGCTATTATTTACTACTAGTACTCCCTCCGATTCTTTTTACTCTGCGCATAAGAGCAGACCCGGATACCAAGGCAGGGGCTCGCTGCAAGCTTTCTAGACGGAAATACCCCTGGCGCATGGATGGGAGGAGTTAGCAGCTATAAATGCCCCATGCAGCCCATTGGCTGTCCGCCCGCGTTCTCCTCTCTCTGCATGCTGCATGGATGTCTCCCTCTCTCTCACATGACTGCATGCGGTGGCGCTGGCCTATGAGAAGCTCGCGTGGAGATAGCAATCTTCTCTCCAGAAGTGATTTTTTGAAAGGAAGGGATTATGGAACGTTATGGGATTGCATTATACTGTAAATAATAGCACTAGTAAGAAACTTTTGGCACTAGGTAGTAGTTTTTGGCGTGGATTAAGAAATTTGGGTATGTTTTTGCCATTTTTTGTACACGCCAACTAGTGTCAAAAAACGTCTTACATTATGTGACGGAGGAGTACGTACTCGTACTGTAGCAGTACTAGTACTACTTTTCTCAACTAGTAGTGCGATGTACTGTACTTCTAGTCTAGTATAGTATAGTACACCAGTTTTGAACTCTTGAATCTCAGGGCCAAGGAGCTACAGTTGGAAGTGGAGGGTACTATTGTTCTCTAGAACCATCGCTGCACTATCAATGCAGGGGAAGTACACCTGCGTACTGGCCTAGTGGGTACTCCCAGTGCTCTATTCAGCCGCTCCTCTCACGTAGCTGGCCTACTCAGCCGCTCCTCTCACGCATACACTAGCAGCCTGTTTATCAGCGACGGTTACTGCGGGGGCAGAACATTTGAGTTATTTGATACAGTGAGATTAGGCTTTTCGCTTCCATTTATGGAGGTGTAATGGATCTCGTCGAACTTTGTTAGTAGTTCCTTCTTTATGAATGAGATGAAGCAAAGCTTTTGCCTCCGTTTCGAAAAAAACACGGTAAGAGGAATTTCTTTTATAGTAGACCCAATAATGGAGTGAAGTCCATGCATGCAACGCCACAAGCTACAGAGTAGTAGTAGAGCACTTTACGTACATAGCCATATTGCACAGTTCCCAATGCCCGCCAGGCTTTTCCAGCTCCTCGGGCTTAATTGGGAGGCGCTAGTTTAAATATGCTACTAGCTGGAAGCTGCAAGCGAGGTGCGGCTAGGGCGAGCACGCGAGCCACGGGATGTTGGGAAGGAAAACCCGTTCACATGGCTAGGCTGTCTATTGCACCCAGATTGTGGGTTCGCACGTCCGTTTGACTTCAAAACTCAAACTACCCGTGTAAAATATTGGCTCGCAGCGAAGTGTAGTAGTACTATTTCAAAAAAAAGGCTGCGGTGCGTTCGGCCGGGATCGAACCCACAAAATGAGGTATACACTCCCGCGACCACTAGTAGTACTTGTTGGAGTAGAACGCAACCTAGAATCGCCTTTTGTCGCTAGTAGTACGTACATTGTTCCTTACAAAAAACCCCTAAGAGCATGGTTAATAGTATAGCCAGCTGCTGGCTATAAGCCCATCTTATAGCCAATATGTAGTAGTAGTTTATTTCTTATAGCCCGCTGACTCAGCACTATTGTACTTGCTCTAATAATGCAAGAAACCACTAAAATGCCAAGAATCTACTAACACTTGCATACGTGGCAGACTTAAGATAAGACTACCTTATCAACCATTGTACATGCTCTTACCAACAAAAATCCTCGAGTGACCTCATACCTCCGGCCCGTCCACCTAGTCATCCTTGGCCATGGGACGCAGCTACCGCCGCCGGTAGAAGGCAAGGTCAAAACCGCCAGTAGTGCGGAGCCCGTGTTGCGGCAGCCCGGATGCCAGCTCCGTCGACGCTCGCGGACGCTAGCTAGCCAAGATAGCTCCGTCCAGCTGCTTGTCTGCAAGGTTTGCTAGCTAGATTGGCAAGGCAGCACGGCGGCTTGCTCGCTCATGAGTCACGCTCGGGCCAGCCTACCAACCCATGCAGAGGCCAGCGCGGCGTCCGGCCCGTCCGGCGGAGCGGCGGCCAACTCGCTCATCATCGGATCCACCGACGAACACGCATCAGTACTGTTTGAAGTAATGTTCAGGACAAATAATGATTTGAGGGGGAATAACAGGATAGAAGGTCAGATGTGGGTCCCTCGTGTCAACGGTCAAACAAAAAGTGTTGGTTTAAGCTGCCTCGTCAGCACAGACATGTGGGCCAACCCTGTCATAAGTGGGTTTAAACGAACCTAATCGGTAGGAGTACTAGGTAGTTTTTGGCGTGGATTAAGAAATTTTGGGTATGTTTTTGCTATTTTTTGTACAATAGATTCCTCCTAGGGCTGGTTGAAAGTGGTAGTTTTTTTGTTAAATACTCTACATATTGTAAGTAGGAGTGAAAGTTAAGCTTTGGAAACCAATAAGCAAGGCTAGTTACATAGTGCATATGTCTACATTATTGAAAGTAAATATCAACCATGAGTGACTAATATCTTGATGGAAAACTCGAAACTATGGAATACTAGGAAAAGAAATGCATGGTTGCAAATACTAGCAATGTTCATGCCCGTTGCAACGAATCATAATTAGAATAATACTTATTCACAAACTTGGTACAAAACACTCTTAATTTGATGTACATATGTCCCTAGAGATATATTATGTTTCAATTAGAATATATTCCTTGGGCTGTTTTGGTGAGGTCAGGGAGGGATGTGGTTGGTTTTAAGATACTAATTATGGGTTTTTCGGCAAATTGGTAGACAAGCGGGATGTTGGTGAGAAAAGGCAAAAACTTACGCCGGCAGCGGGGTGTGGTGGTGGGGTGTGGTGGTGGTTGGTGGTCAAACTGAGCGGAGGCATGGGGTTTGACGACGCCGGCAGCGGCCACCAGGCCAGTTTGTTCCAGAGGCTTCCTTTCTTAATTGCTCAACAATGAGGTTTGTTGGAGATAAGGATGAATGAGGGAAGGCCTTGTCTGCAAATGTGGAGAGGGGTGCGGGTATCTTTTAGTTTAATTTCCATCTATCAGATATAGATCGAATAGTCTATATTGCAAGATGGCACACGTACCATCATCACCAACTCGGTTTTTTATAAGAGAATAAGTATAAGTATGGAGATACAAACGTATTATCGATACTTGCTTCCGTAAACTAGCATCTACATTTTATTCAATGCCTCGGCATGTGGGGCCTTAGCACAATGACTTCTCGACTGTGTGAAACGAAGATTTTCCCATCGCCGACAAGGAGGGGGTGACGGCGGCGCACTTTTTGGCTTGCTCTAGTCCTAGTAGTCATACTAGGTGGTCTAAGAACATGTAGATTTATTCTTTTTCACGTCTCGTGTTCGCCGTACTGCCACGACTGTTCATGAATAGACAGTAAGTTATTCACGGGGAAACCCTTGTTGAGCGTGTTTGCGAGAGAGAGAGAGAGAGAGAGAGAGAGAGAGAGAGAGAGAGAGAGAGAGAGAGAGAGAGTGCGTGTGTGATATGTTAGAGACTGAGGCAATGATAACATATTCTTTGTGTCTATGTGTGTGGAGGATAGAGAGAGACATGTACATGGGGCTTTGTGTTGTGTAATGTGGAGATACATATACATAATTAGAGAGTGAGCGTGTGAGATACACATGCAGACATGAGGAGAGATGAGGATCCAGGTAAATGAGTGTTTGTGCATGTCTGTGTGTGTTTGTGCACGCGTTTGTGTGTGAGAGGGAGAGAGTGTATGTGGAGTAGAGAGACCACTGATGATGTAAACCTAGTATAAGGGAAGGGGGGATGGTGTGACATGTGTAGTATCAAGATAGCACGGGTGCGGGCAGCGGGAGCAGACTATTTGGAAGAGACATCGAGTGTGTGTAGGGGAGAGGGGTGTGAGAGCGAGAGAAAGAGAGAGCTAGCGCCGGAGAGAGAGAGAGAGAGAGAGAGAGAGAGAGAAAGGAGGAGAGGGGGCGAGAGGGGTCGTTTGTGTCCATAAATGGCGTATAGATAGGGAGACAATGTTGATGTTGTCCGAAATTGGCCTATGAACGGAGACGCAAGGGAAGCGAGTCATCATGTGTGTGATAGGGACTTCATGAGAGATCTAGAATAGATGGTGTAGAGAACAATGTGCGAAATTGAGAACGATTATACATTAGGGACGTATGCAAAGAGTCACGACATATATGTATACAGGGAAGGAGCTGGGGCGGGTCCGCATGTGGGAGAGATAGAAAGAGGAGAGTGGTGCACAAGGAGATAAAGTGTGCTTGTTTGCAGTGGGGTGGTGTGTGAGGTGAGTGCGCTAGAACCACATAACTAGGGAGATAGACATTTGGGGGCGACGTTTTGTGTGTATGGGAAATATACACTCTACATAGTGTGTGTGCTTGGGTAAGAGAGATAGCGGGAGACCTAGAGAGTGAGGGAAGAGATGTGTGCATGCCCGAGAGACAAAGTGATAGAAACCTATGTTGGGGTCCGGACTTTACAAGAGAGACGGGTGTTAATGTGCTTGTGTGTTGGTGTTTGGGGGAGAGAACGACTTCTCTATGTGTGTGTGTGTGTGTGTGTGGTGGGGGGCGTTGACTTCAGATAAAGAGTGAGGTGTCTATATTTGTGGGATTTTAGCGTAATTGAGATATTGTGCACTCATGGTTGATCAATTTGTTTCACAATTTGTACTATGAGATAACGATACTTTTGAACATGCATCATATACCTTGATGTACCAGAATTACAAACCTAAGATTGGAATTTTGGAATTCGACTCCATCATTAGCTTTTGTAATTCATTTAAACGGAGGTACATTTTTTAAGTCGGGATTTCGTGATTTCAAATTCATATATCAAACCTAGAGATATACACATACGGGCATGCTCAAACTTTATAATCATCCACTTTATTCATACACATACACATTTTTGCTTTTGTCATCATATTTAGGATAAACACATTTTGAATTTCATTTGAATTGGACCGTATGATGGTATTTGCTTGTAGTAGCTCAATGATCCATATTTGAATTGAATGGACAATCTAAGTTTCGAGTTGGAGACATTGATTTTCAAAACTTGCACATTTTTTGCGTGCAAAACAAACCAATTGTCGACCATGATATCATAGTCAGTCGTACGAGAGCAGAATACTTATAATTTTAGGCGCCAAAAGCTTTCAAACTTCCCGCTCACATCGAAATACCATGCGCCCGAAAGTATAGCCCTGCGATATTCCTGTTTTACCCCTGCACATGAACGGAATAGGACTGCTCAGGTAACTCCATTGTTTTCCCCTCTTTGCCCCCAACATTCTTCCCCGGAGCCCCTCCCCTTCCCCTCCCCGACCCCCCGAACCACGGCAAGCCGCCGAATCTAGTCCTCCGTCGCAACGGTGGACCTCACACCCCGTCGGATCTACCTTCCGCACCTTGGAACCCCCAACTGCCAACTCACCACTTCACCGGAGCCGCTTCAGCGACTGGCTTGTCCACCGCTCCAGATCTCCTTGACCGCCATCATGGTCCACCGCACCGGATCTGCTTAACCCGCACCCTCGCCCACCATAGCTTAGGCCCTTCACTGACTCCCTCGTCCGCCCCTTCGCTGGCCCTTCATACAAGCCCTCGTCCGCCGCAACAGATCCGCCTCACCGAAAGCACTGTACAACGCGCCCGCCGAAGCCTTCGTCCACTACACCGTACCCGCTCCACGAACGCCATATTCAACTCCACCGGCCCTGCTTTACCAACGTCGCAGCCTCATCAGGTTATTTCGATTTGTACTGCTTCGGTTTTTCTCTTTATCGTGCAACTGTTCACTTACCACAGATGAGCTTTCTTGTATGTCGACAGGCACCGCAACCGTAGCACCGGAGCCACTTCAGCGACGGCGACAACCGGCCCAAACTCAACCGCAAGACGAGCACCATCAACGATCCTTAGCTATCAAGTATGACAACGATACCCATACGCCGCCGAGAATCAGGTACTATTATCCAATGGCCGACGCCTACGTTCACTTTCCTAGCATAAGCACCGCACCTTTGAATTTCTTCAGGGCATCATTCAGTTTTTCATGAGACGCGTTATTCTGCTTGCACCTATAGGGCCATACTTCTGACAGTGAACATGTTACATGTGCTAAATTACATACCAGTGCACATATAGTTAATATGCTTTAGTTTTGTTCTTATGCCACCTATTGGTTCCATCAGACTGCTTAATGTTCTCTATGCTTAATTACACATCAGCAAACTAGCATGTGGTTCCACTGCTTTTGTTCATTTTACCCTAAATTTTCTGATGCTAGCTATTACATCACTGCTCCGAGCCTCTGTTCATTACTTGTTTGTGTGTTCTTGATCTTCCCAAGTTGCATGACTAATTTGATGCTTCTATTAATTATGGAGCTGCCAACCCCATCAAGCAAAATATTTGTTCTTTTGGGGCTGGCACCTCGAAGAAGCATAAAAATAGAGGGAAGCAGATATACTCCCTTCGATTCTATTTACTCTGCGCATAACTCTTGACCCGCATACCAAGGAGGGCATTGGTTTAATTTTTCTGGACTAATTTGCCAATTAATTAGGGTAGAGGCGGATGGGGCAGGGCACAAAAGGAAACCAGCGCTAGGAATCGGCAACACGCAGACTAATACAAGAAAACTGAGAAAAAGTTGCACGCAAAGTAAAAAGAATCGGAGGGAGTATTGTCGTGTATGCACACACCCTTCTTTCATTAGTTTAGATGAACCACTGATGATCAATTCGGACCAGTGCATGTGATTAAAATTAATTTTACCTAAATAGATGGTGCAGAATAAACTACAAAAACTAGATTTGCAACCACGGGATGCTGACGATATCTTCAAAGAACATTGCAACAGCAGCTAGGCTTCACAGCAACATATGGTAAGCCAGTGTGTTTTAGTACATGTGAAATGTAATGCGAGTGGGCTGCTTTCTTGGCTTGTGCCTTCAATGTGTAATCCTACCGAATTACAAATAGTTCAGTTGTCTGCTTTGCTGTATTGCTTGATTCGAACTTATTTGTTGTTACGCTATACCTGAGTTGGCCAATATGTCAGCAGTGCCTACTGTACTATCGTAAAGAAATGCATGCCTATTTCATTTGAGTCCTTAACTTTTCCTCTCAACTTCATCACAAGACTGTCTTCGTAGTTTATATGAGGCCACACTATTAAGTGCTTTCTCATATTATTTCAACTGCTTAGATGCCTTGTCAACTTAAATATAGCGGTTGTACACTCCCTTTCAACTAGGGATGTCAACTGGGTCTGGTTTAATCCCGATTAAAGTCCACTAGTGGTATGATAGTTCAAAAGAGTTTTTGTTTTTTTTGAGGAACATGAACTAGGGAGGTAGCAAAAACTAACTAGATGGGACTGGTAGATTTCTTTTATTTGCCACTCACATCCCTAGTTTCATCTTACCATTTTAATTTCTTTTCGGTTGATGCTGCTTTGAACCATTTAAATATAGTTTGCCATGCTCGGCAATAATTCGTCTCTCATTTACCATGTAAGCTTACTGCCTGGATCATACGATAACTATCTCTTACTGATGTCCAGCGGAAACCTTTCAGGATTCCGTTCACAGTAGGACACAATGTACAACACCAGAATCTATTTGTGGAAGCAATGCGCCATCCATGTTACCAGATGGTAGCAGTTCAGAGGCAACACCGCCGAGAGCAGTCTGAGCACATATATTATAGTGCTTGAGGCTCTACTAGAGGCAGAAAGAGATGGTGTGGCTGCCATGAATGAGGTAATATTTATCTTGAGGCTGGAAATTACGGAAATAGTGGCACGCATTATGCAAGCAACCCAAGAATTGGAGGAAGTAAGAATGTTGCATTTGAAGACGGAGGAGGTCCTGTTATTTCTGCTATCTGAAGCCCAAGATAATCCTGGTTCTTCTTTAGATACCAGTTGAAATTTTCATTAGATTATTGTACTTGCATGTTGTCTCATGTCTCTGAATGGATTATGTTGCAAGACCCCCTATGTTGTCCATGTGTTGTAATGATCTGAATTTATTAGGCGAGGTAATCCTCAGAACTTGTATGATTGACATAAGGTGAACTGTTTGTCGTGTGAGCATATTGTATTGGATGAAATAACTGTTTGACTCAGAGTGTATCCAACCTACTGAATTCGAAGATCACAACATTTCTAAATCATAATCATATATAAAGGTGGAATAAATCTTTGTTGTGGTTTTGAAGAAATAAATAACAAAACGTATAATTATCTGTGGATATTCCTAATCGAATACAAATTGGATTTGAATTTAGTTTGCCAGGTCCCAGGGCAAACGTGAATGCTAATTATCCCATGTTTTGAACGAAGCGGCTAAACACCCACTATAATTTGTGGGCTGCTCGAAGCAAGTGTTTGCGAGATGGAAATTACTGTCTACCCCTGACACTTGACATCCTTATCGACAGGATTTACACTGTTGTCGATAGGGGTAGACTAGTAACTTCAATCAGACATGACACGACGGCCTCTGAGCCCATTCGGACACGGGCGGCAAAACACATTTGATTCAAGCTCGTCCGAAATACATGTGTCTCTTCCTCCATTTCCCCATTCATACACAGTGGGCGGCAAAACAAACTCTCCTTGTCTGAAATCGATGTAGGCTTATATTTTAAATAGGGGCAGATGTGTAACTTCCATCAGACATGACACAACAGCCCTACCTGTCAGCCCCGTTCCTACACTGTGGGCGCCAACCGTGGGCGGCAAAACACCCTCTCCTCGCCCGAAATCGATGTAGGCTAATATTTTAAATAGGGGCAGATGTGTAATTTCCATCAGACGTGACACAACCGTCGTACCTGTCAGCCCCGTTCATACACCGTGGGCGCCAACCGTGGGCGGCAAAACACCCTCTCCTCGCCCAAAATAGTTACCGGCAAATATTTGGGAGACGCGATGTCCGAAATTTTAAACGGGGGATAAGTTCATAACTTTCCCCCATTTCAGAGATGCGCGTCCCAAAGTTTGAGATCCCCCCTCTCCTCCATTTCCCCATTCATACACCATCGGCGGCATGATAACCTCCGCACTACGGCCAGCCTCCTCCATCCGCCACCCCATCCTCCACCTTGCCGGAGCCGCTACCCCTACCCCGCCGTCCACTGCAAGAGATGGACATCTCTCATCCACGGCGCTGGACCAGCATCCTTTCATCGCCTCCTCTCGCTTCATCGGCGCCATCGTCCACCTTGTCGTTGCCGCTCCTATGACCGCCTCGTCCACGGCAATAGGATATATCCCCCGACCCGGCCGTCTGCCGTCTAAAGTCTTCTTCCCCGCCGCCGACAGCCATCGCACCCGCAGCACCCTCAATGTATCAGCATAGGCCTACACGACGCCGCAAGAGAGGTGGTACTCTTCCACATGTGCTTAATTTATTGATCTCACCCGGAAAATAGATCGTAATTTGTTTACCGTACTTTTCTTGTCCATACCAAATCATAGTGGCTATTTGAAAGCAAACATTGGTTGCGAAGTAGCTTTGTCCGGTTTGCACCTTCAGATCCGCCATGGCACGGGCACTATACTCGCAAAGCTTATGGTTTCCCCCCTTTATATTCACTACCATCATCGTAGGTGCTTCGTGTCGTGCTAGCACTGCTCCTCAAGACCTCAACCCAAAGCTTACGTGTTAAAATACGAATCTGATATGATGCTCATATCACTAAAACAGAGAACGTTTAATTGGTCACCTAATGTTCCTGTATTCGTTTCGAAAAGCATGTGCGCCACCCACTGGTCCAGCTAGTTCCACTTTTCTGATTTTTCTCTTGATGCTTAGGGTTTTCCCCTTTTATCTACTCTACTATGATCTGCGTAGGTGCTTTCTGTCGTACTAGCATTACTCCACCCTTCAAGCTAAACAACACAACACTCAGAATTCGAAAGCTTAGTTGTTCAAATATGATTGTGATATGATACTGATATTAGTTAACCGACACATTTAATTGGTTAGCTAAAGGTCCCACTTGAGTTTCCAAATGCATGTCGCGACATATAGAGAGACAGCATAATTGCATTTCATTGTCACTTGTTGACCGTACTTTCTTGTCCATACCAAATCTTAGTTGTTATTTCAAAGCAAACATCGGTTGCTAACTACCCTTTGCGCGGTTTGCAGCTTCAGATCTGCCATCCCACTGCCACGGTCAACATTGTACTCATCATGCTTATGTTTTCCCCATTTTATGATGACCACAATCAGCCTACGTGGATCGTGTCGTAATAGCATTGCTCCACCCATCGATCTAAACAAGCTTAGTTGTACAAATTCATATCTGATATTATTGCTGATATTAGTAAAACTGAGAGATGTTTAATTGGTTAGCTAAATGTTCCTACTTTAGTTTCGAAATACATTTGAGCCACATATGGAGAGACCGGAAAGAATAGTATTTATCTATGCGCTCTAGTTCATCATGGGTGGCCAACCGACATTGTATTAAAAGACTTGTAATATCTTCAATCTGCTTGCTCTTCTGCTCTTCTTTAATATGATACTCTTCTCTTGCGGTCGACTGGTCAGGTCGAGTTGTTCTCCCTTAGTATATTTTGAATCTGTCAGGTCAGGTCGACTTGTTCTTCTTTACTATATGTTGAAGTTATCATCTGCGAAGTGTCATCACTTCTGGAGCTCTCATATTTTGAGTAGTAGGCCACATTATATTAATGCACACAACAAATTACAGGATGCATGGGATCTTTTAAAAGAATTGCAGAGATAGCAAAAAGGGGTTCATAGGGAGGCAGTATTGGATTAGAATCACTTCTTCATTACAAAGAAAATCTCACTTGTTTTTATGTTTTCATGCATGTCAGATATTGAACATTATCAAAATGAATATGAGAATGGGCGCACGAGAGGAATATTGCGGAATGATCCACTGCCTAACAAACTTGGCATGGTGGAGGATGGCCTATCTTATTCACCCATCAAGGTGCTTGCTCTAACTTTGCAAAGTTGTATTGGTCGCACATATTTTGCTTCTGACCTCTTGCATTACTTCTACTTTGTTACACCATCTGCTTAGTTTAAGCATCATATATGAGTATATGCCATACCTATCCATTTTCTGTACGTATTCCATGTGTCGTCACACTATGTTTTTCCAGTCAAATGTTGTTCTTTCGTAATAGGTGTCCAAAAGGAAGAGGGTGAGTGCAGGTCGCCAAGGTGTACAAACTAGGTATTTGGAAAAGGTAGTGATACCTGTTAAATCAAATAGACCAGCAGCCACAGAAAACACAGGCCCAACTGTACCACACTTTACCCCTAGTCCAGTGGCCAAACCCCTATTAGAACTTCTGGGAGCCTAGCGTCAGGTACTGTCTATGATATCAATTCAAAATTTGAACTCCTAAATTTCTGCTTGTGCCTTACCTTCTCTCTTGTATGAAAACTAATTTCAAATGAATCTCCTTGCTCAAAGGATCATACGATCTCAAAACAATAATGGGCTCTGCATTGCTCTTGTCAGTACCTCTCTCCCTTTTGCCTTGTAACGCTGTACTTAATTAATTGCTATTCGATTATGTATCATCAGTTTGCACCTGAGCTTCATTATCCTCTGTTTCTTCCAATATTATTTGATCTATATTTACTCTTTGCAAAATGTAGAATAATGGCAACGCTTATAAAGAATTTTCTTTGGGGAATTTATTGAATTATCCTTCCATCAACATGGAGAAGGGCTTTGTCCAGTCCCTGTTAACATGTAATGTAAGTTCATCCTTCTCAAGCCTTCAAACTTTGTTCTAGTATAGATTTGGATAGGCATCATTTCCTCCACTGTTGTTTGCTTTGCTGTTTACATCTGATTGGATGTTTGCAACAACTACCAGTTTCAAATTGTAGTTGTAAAAACATGTTCCTTATGCAGAACAGATCCATTTATTTGCTTATATAATTGTGAAACCTATTACGTGTCTCCTTGTTTCTCTTTCAGACTCGTATCTCTTACGCCAGGCAGAACTTTAGGGAAGATAGTGAGCCAAACCATCTTGAGGACAGCGAGATGACCCCAAGGTCCTGTCTTGATGAAGACAGTGAGTTGAAGCTACTCACCAGCCGGTGTGAGACAACCTTTGTGCAGTCGCTGCCTCAATCAGTTCGACTTCTTCAGTCTTGACTTAAAGCGGAAAGGCTTGCTTCAGCTCAGCTCCAACTTGAAGTCAAAGATGCAATGAAGATGTCAGAGGACTGCCGTGCGCACCATCATGCCTTAAATCTAGTGTTGATGCATCTATCGTTGACACAACTGAGGTCTACTCAACTTCTTCAGTTGTTTGGGGGGAGACCTGGCCAGGCCTAGTGCCTTCTGAAGTGCTCTCAGTTTAGTATATTCTTTTGTCGGCGCGTTTATTTGCACTGGTGGCGAACTTTGATGCCCAGTGGATGTAATATGTGTGATAGCCGTGATAGCCTAGTGTAAGGTGCTTGCTTATTTATTTCCTTGTTGTCTTGTTTATTTGTTTGCTTCTAGTCATTGTAGTTCTTTTTCCGCGGTTAGCTAGTGGCTGCAATAACCTATTTTTTAAAACTATGACACAATAACCATGGACTAATATTTACTGTAGTGACACTGGGCCTCCTACGGGCCGTAGAAACAGTGGGCCTTCTACAGGCCGTAGAAACAATGGGCCTTCTACGGGACGTATCATCAATGGGCCTTATACGGGCAGTATGATCGATGGCCAAACATGGGCCAAACAGCCCACATTCTGGTTGTAAACGGGCTAGAGTGGGAATCGTCCATTCATGGGCTGACCATAACGGGCCATCGTTAATAGGCCGTATTTGATGACGCTATGAAAACGGCCCAACATATTAACGGACCACAAACGGGCCGACTGTAACCACGCGCTGAATTTGGACCACAAGTAGGAAATGAAAGTAACGGGCCGTAAGTAAAAGAATGCTGGAAAATAGCCTAAGAATAAATGGGCTCTGAGAAGGCCGAAAGATAACGTGGGCTGGAAACGGCCCAATGGAATAACGGGCCGTTAATGGGTATAAAGTGATACACTGTTCTTTACGGGCCAGTTTCACCACGGGCATTTAATGGGTGTAAAGTGATACACTGTTCATTACGGGCCAGTTTCACCACGGGCCGTTAATAGGCCAAGAGTTACATAGGGCCTTATTTGGGCCGAAAGACGTCATGGGCCATACATGGGCCAAAAGTGAAAACGGTATGGAATCATATTGGATGGCCCAGATGACGCTACTGGGCCTAATTCGAATAGGGCGTAACGGGCCTTGGTTTAGTTGGTTGTAAATGGGCTATATGCGAACAGGCCGTTAACATGCTTTCCATGGACCGGCCCGCCACCTTTTGACCAAGTCAAACGGGCTGGCCTTTTCACAAGAATGGGCCTCTGTTGGGCCGTGCCACGTGTCGACGTATCATAGGCGGCTTCTGTCCAAAGATGACTAAAACTCCATTCTCCGGAACAATGGAACGAGCAACAGAGTTATTGGAAATCATACATGCTGATGTATGTGGTCCAATGAAAATTGAAGCTCGCAGCGGATATCGTTATTTTCTCACCTTCACAGATGATTTGAGTACATATGGGTATATCTACTTGATGAAGCATAAGTCTGAAACATTTGAAATGTTCAAAGAATTTCAGAGTGAAGTGGAAAATCATCATAACAAGAAAATCAAGTTTGTACGACCTGATCGTGTAGGCGAATATTTGAGTTATGAGTTTGGACTTCATTTGAAACAATGTGGAATAGTTTCGCAACTCACGCCACCTGGAACACCACAGCGTAATGTTGTGTACGAACGTCGTAATCGTACTTTACTAGATATGGTACGATCTATGATGTATCTCACTGATTTACAGCTATCATTTTGGGGTTACGCTTTAAAGACAGCCACATTCACACTAAATATGGCAAAATCTAAATCCGTCGAGACGACACCTTATGAACTGTGGTTTGGCAAGAAACCCAAGTTGTCGTTTCTTAAAGTTTGTGGCTGCAATGCTTATGTGAAAAAGCTTCAACCTGATAAGCTCGAACCCAAAACAGAGAAATGTGTCATCATAGGATACCAAAGGAGACTGTTGGGTACACGTTCTATCACAGATCCGAAGGCAAGATATTCGTTGCTAAGAATGGATACTTTCTAGAGAAGGAGTTTCTCTCGAAAGATGTGAGTGGGAGGAAAGTAGAACTTGACGAGATAATTGTACCTTCTCCCTTATTGGAAAATAGTTCATCACTGAAATCAGTTCCAGTGATTCCTACACTAGTAAGTGAGGAAGCTAATGATGATGATCATGAAACTTCTGATCAAGTTACTACCGAACCTCGTAGGTCAAGTTACTACCATAGAAAAGGCCAGCCTGTTGATGATACGGCCCGTTGAAGGCCCATTGTTTCTACGGCCCGTAGAAGGCCCATCGTTTCTATAGCCCGTAGAATGCCCATTATTTCTACGGCCCGTAGAAGGCCCACTGTTTATACGGCCCATAGAAGGCCCACTATTTCTACGGCCCGTAGGAGGCCCAGTGTCACTACAGTAAATATTAGCCCATGGTTATTGTGGCCTAGTTTTAAAAATTAGGTTATTGCAGCCACTAGCAAACCGCAGAAAAAGAACTGCACTGACTACAAGCAAACAAATAAGAAAGACAACAAGGAAATAAATAAGCAAGCAACTTACAATAGGCTATCATGGCTATTACACATATTACATCCACTGGGCATCAAAGTTCGCCACCAGTGCAAATATAGGGAACACAACAGCATATAAATGCCGCAGCAAAACAAGTCCAGAACTAAAACCACTTCAGAAGAGCTCAAGAAACAATATCCTGGGTACCCATAATGCTCGCAAGATGCTTAGCAAGCTTATTAACTTTCTCTTGTTTGGCGCTTAAGTCCTCAGTCCTTCGGCTTCCTGTCACATAACATATGATCGATGTTTTTCAACTTGAAGTTGAGACTCAAGAAGGCGAACTGATTCAGGCAACGAGTTCAAAGAGTTGGTGCCAGCAGTGGTAGCCAGTAACTCGAACACTACATCAATACAGGACTTTGGGGTTGTCTCAGTGTATTAAATATAGTTTTTATCAGCTTTCTTGGAGACCAACAGGGATGTCTCGCTATCTTGAACCTTATCTGCATTACTTCCTTTACCATTGCGTAACAGGGTACTCTTCTCCAATATTTTATCCGCGTTCTAAACGAGAAACAAACAAACACATCTCAGGTTTACAATCTAGTATATGAAACTCATTTTGGTAAACCAGTTCAGTAGTAAGGTGGACAGGATAACTGCATGAAACAAACATATATCTATGTAGTATGGTCACTGTATGGTCTATATCATTCTAGTTTATGTTGCCAAATCAAGATAGATACAGTTCGAATCATATCTATTTAAGACAAAGCAGCATAGACAGAATATAAGTGTGGGAAAATACACATCAATAACAACACTTGTAATGTGCATGGCATGAAAACATAACTGTTTATTCAATTGAAACTGAAATCAACATAGAGCAGGTTACAACAGCAAACAGCCAAACACGTTGAAGAAACAGGTTTAAAACATACCTTTTGCGCCAATGGAGTTTCAATTGCATCCTTCAAATTTGAAATTAGTTGGTATCAGTAAATACAGTGATGCAAGAGCAAAGTGATATGAACCATAGCTACGGAACCTGACCTGAGAACAAGTCTTCTTCTGCTTTAAGCGTTGACTTCGGGTTTGGAGTGGTGGTCCTCGTGATTTGGGCACTGCAGTTGCCTTAATAACTGCTCGTGTTTGGGTGCTCTGTGGTGGATACGGTGTTGTGTCAACGGGAACTGGGTGTCTATCTGCTGGGGTTGGGGTTAGAAGGGGTGTAGCTGGTTCTCTGTCCAACTGGGTAGGGGTATAATCTGCATGAGTGCGGGTTACGTGTGGTGGGGCTGGTTCTTGGGCAAGTACACCCGTGGTTCTATCTGCATCGACAGGTAGCACGATCTTTTCTGAAGACCGTGTTTTTACTCCCACAGATACTGCCATCACTCCCTCCAATTGAAATGGCTGATAAACAAGAAAAGTAATTGAATGTACAGACATTGTAAGATAGACAGGTGCAATGGATAGTAGGGAAGAAAACAGGGCATGAAATAATGCACATTTATGTTGTCTAAGCAAACAGAATAGCAGGACATAATTTCACATATATGATGGCTAATTAAACAGGATAGCATGACACAATTTCACATGTATGATGGCTAACTAAACAGGATAGAATGACATACAGAGGCCCTTTCGGTGGGTCCCTGATGTCAGGTGGAGGAATCATTATTTTGCGCGTAATAAGGAGGCATTTCCTTGCGTGCGGCCGTGGACCCAGCTGTCGGCCTCTCCACGTACAGTCCACTTCAGATGCATGTCGGTCGTTGACCACGTTGACCAGGCCGCGCCGAGAGCACCTGGGCGGTGGACGACGGCGAGGCCTAGGAAGGGAACAACACGGAGGCCGGGAAGACTCGGCAGTTGTTTCCCACGCGGAGGGGAGTACGACTGTACGAGGGTTTACTGGTTCGTCTGCCGTCGCCGGAGAATAACAGCAGGTGTGGGTGAGTAGAGGGATGGCTAGGCCAGCGATGGGAGTACGGTGGGGCGGTGAGGCCTGCGCGGCAGCACAGCCGGCCGCGGGGAGGAGGGAGCAGGCAGTCCCGCCGGAGCTTGTTTGAGCGGCTGGAGCAGGAAGAATAGAGATTGAAGAAGCACGACGGCCGTTCGATGGACATCCAATAGTCACTGCTTGTGCGTCATCCTTTTTTTAGGAAAGCCTCAAATCTGTGGAAAACAGCATACATCCCATCTGCCATTATTTCTAACAATTTACAGCGCATTTGCTAATTCTTAAGGTTTTTTTGGAGCCCATATTCTTTTTGTTAGCATTACAGCCCATATTGTGTCCACGGTTAAAAAATTAACAAAATTTTGCATATTTCCGTGCGGTCCGAACTGTTTTTAATCCCAAAATTTCGACTCACATTCAAACTGATTTTAAAAATAAATGTAAATCAATATAAAATCCATCAAATTCTCCATGCATAAACATTAATGTAATTTAAAATATCGAAATAAAAAAAAGATATTTTAAACTAATTGCCGGTTTGATGTGTTTTAAAAATATACAGCCCATTTCTCATTACTGATGGGCCATTTTCTCGGCCAGCCGAATGAAGCTCTCCTCGTCTTGAAAGATTTGTAGCCCAACTGGCCTGACAAAGCGACTTACTTGGCAAATCATCACAAAAAAACTGGGCTGTGGCCGTGGACCCAGCTGTCAGCCTCTCCACGTACAGTACTCTTCCGATGGAAGTCGATCGTTGACCACGTTCACCATGCTGCGCCGAGAGCACCAAGGCGATGGACGACGGCGAGGCCTAGGAAGGGGACAAAACGGAGCCGGGGAAGACGCGGTAGTGGATGCCCACGCGGAGAGGAGTACGAGGGTTCACTGGTTCGGCTGCAGCGTGAGGCTGCCGTCGCCGCAGAATAACAGGGGTCTGGGTGAGTAGAGGGATAGCATGGGCCAGCGGTGTGAGTATTAGGGGGTGGTGAGGCCTCCACGGCATCACAGCCGGCCACGAGAGGCAGGAGCACGCGGCACGACCGGCGCAGCTTTGGACGGCTGGAGCAAGAAGACCAGAGGTTGAAGAAGCACTACGGCCGTTGGATGGACATCGTACGGTCATTGGAGCTAGAATCATTCATATTGACTAAGTTGACAAAGCCCTCCATCCTCGTCAACTTAGTAGGCCCACAAGTTAGCCTCCCACCAGGTTGGGTCCCAGCTAGCAAGGGGAGTATTCATTTTTCTGTGCGTAATAAGGAGGCACTTCCGGTGGGTCCCAGCAGCCAGGGGGGAAACGTTTTTTCCGCGAAATACTGGTGGCCCGTCCGGTGGGTCCCTGCTATCAGGTGGAGGAATAATTATTTTGCGCGTAATAAGGAGGCACTTCCTTGCGGCTGCCGTGGACCCAGCTGTCAGCCTCTCCACGTACAGTACTCTTCCAATGGAAGTCGGTCATTGACCACATTGACCACGCCACACAGAGAGCACCACGGCGGTGGACGACGGTGAGGACTAGGAAGGGGACGACGTGGAGCCAGGGAAGACGCGACCGTGGATGCCCACGCGGAGAGGAGTACGATGGTTCACTGGTTCAGCTGCGGTGTGAGGCTGCTGTCGCCGCAGAATAACAGGGGGAGTGGGTGAGTGGAGGGATGGCCTGGACAGCGGTGGGAGTAGTATGGGGACGGTGACGCCTCCGCGGCAGCACTGCCGGCCACGGGAAGCAGGAGCATGCGGAACGACTGGCGCTGCTTTGGGCGGCTGGGGCAAGAAGACCAGAGGTTGAAGAAGCACTACAGCTGTTGGATGGACATCGTTGACCACGCCGCGCCGAGAGCACCAGGGTGGTGGACGACGGCGAGGCCTACTAAGGGAACGACATGGAGCCGGGGAACACATGGCAGTGGCTTCCCACGCGGTGGAGAGTACGAGGGTTGACTGGTTCGGCTGCCGTCCCCGGAAAATAACAGGAGGTGTGGGTGAGTAGAGGGATAGACAGGCCAGGGATGCGAGTATGATGGGGCCGTGAGGCCTTCCCGGCAGCACTGCCGGCCACGGGAGGCAGGAGCAGGCGGTTCCGACGGCGCTGGTTTGGGCGGCTGGGGCAGGAAGATCAGAGACTGAAGAAGCACGATTGCCGTTAGATTGACATCTAACGGTCTGACGCTGGTAGAGTCGATTGTTGACTAAGTTTCTTTTTCGAGAAACCTTGTGTACGCATGAACTTAGTAGGCCCACAAGTCAGCCTCCATATCTGTGGTAGACAACATAAAGTCCATTTGCTATTTTTTATTATTTGCAACCCATTTGCTAATTCTTAAGTAATTTATCACAGCCCATTTTCTGCCCAGGACCACAGTCAAAAATTCCAACCTTATTTTGCATATTTTGGTGGAGTCCGAACTGTTGTAATCCCGAAATGATAAACATTTTTTTAAGAACTTCTTGATTTGCCAAAAAAATTGTTTTGTTTTTGTAAGCAAATAAGACGTGGGACAATTTAGTTGGTTTAAGGGAAAACCAGTGGTAAAAAAATTAGCGCTGGGTGGGAAAAAACAACAAAAATAAGGATGTAAATATGAAAAGGGAATTTTATGTGTTTTCAATATAATAATACATGTATATGAACTAGTAAAACTATAGGTAGAGATTAGAAAACGGATGTAGGACATGCGTTTCAAGAGGAAAATAGAACTGGGTTGTGTGTTTGATTCAGTAAAAAAACTGCCTGCGAATGTTGTAAGACAAAATATAACTAACACTGGCGGACCAGAGGCCAGTAGATACCTGTTGGATCTTTGTGCCCCGTTGTCGTCATGGGCTGGGCCTGTTGATAAAAACAAAACAACCCTGGGCAATCTACAGCCCAGTTGAAACTTGCTCGACCTGAAAAAACAATATACATGCTCAATAAACGAGATAATTCTGCATGTACAGACTGATAACTGGGATGCAGCACGGATATTGTTTTTTATCATGATAATAAGTGCATGCACTTGTTTCAAAAAAATTGGAGAACTGGGAATTCGAACGGCGGGTGCTTATGCTACCCATCAAATAAAAATCAGGTGCCTGAAAATTCGTTTCGAAACAAATGATTCAGCTTTATATCCACATCGACCCTCGGCATGACGGTTGGAAGCAAATGCAAGTTCATACCAAAAGATCGTTAACAACAATACCAACTTGCGGACGACAAGGTAGTACAACTACCAATACGAAACTAACTTATAATCTTTTTACTCCTGGCCCTAGTGTTCGTCTGGTAGAAAATCTTGCAGAGGACAAGCTCCCGCTCCTTCTCTTGCTCCAGGTCCCCGACATGGTACTGGTGCATCACCCAGTTGGTCCTCTGCTGGTCGAAGTTCTTGTTGGTGTGCAGCACCAGAACCTTTTTTGCTGCCCGTCTGCCGGCCGTTGACCATCACCGACAAGGTATTGCCGGTCTTGTGCCACATCGCGTGCATGCCGCAATCTGACTATATCTTGCGATGCATCCACGCGCCCCTTTTGAACGCCCTGGAATTGCACTGGAAGAAATACTTTCTTAGGGCACTCAATGCGATACCAGCAGTATTGTGGAATATAGGTTTTAGTTTACCTAGTTGGCATTTTCATAACATCTTTGGCATGTTGCAGTCACTTGTTTCACTTTTTATTAACTGTCAAATTGTAATTGCTTCACCAGGTCTGCGTCTAAAAACAAAAATAGAGCTATAAACAAAGGAATATGTTTGTGCAAGTAGACGGCCGATCGATATCTTACCTGCAAGTTTCTTAGGTTGGGGTAACATATGCCGTGCTCGCTTTCGATGGTTGGTATGAACAAATCGATAAAAGACTGAAATCTCGCGCTGTCAGCACTCACTTTGGCCTCAAGGTGCTCGATCAGCTCCTGATCCGTGGGATCAAACTTGATGCCAGCCGGCAGCATGGGCCAATCCTTCTTTGACTTGCATCGGTAATTCCAGTTATATGGTACTCAATGTATGATCAATCGACTATTTTAAGTGAATGATGAAAGATTTCGACAGATAAGTGGTACTCCAAATCTGAAGTTCAGAATACCCGAACACGCCGCCAGGATTCTTGTGTCACCTCACGCGCAGCGTGTTGTCACGTCAATTCAATGTGTGCACATGATGAATAATTTGACCGACGTATACTAGTACTGCTACTGTACTACTTACTAATCGTATTTAGTGTCACAATTTATACATAGGTTTAACTAACAAGTACACACTTGAAGCCTAACTGATATATATATAGGGTCGCGCTATTCGTCACCCTGGGTGAGGACTAGTTATTCTTCACCCCCCCCCCTCTATTTTACCATCAATGCACCGTAACTTTAAGTTCCGTAAGTTTTGTCTTATTTCCGACGCAAAAAGGGACCGTAAGAAAATATATAATCGCCGTAAAAAATATTTTATGTTATGTAAAATTACAAACGTAAAAACGTAGTCTAAAATACACATAAATTGTAGATTTTCTTGTCTTATGACCTATATTTTTATTTTCTTATGTCAAATTTTACGTAGTAAATTTTACATAGTTTTGTAACTATTTGAATTAAAAATGTAATTTAATTATGAGTTGATTGTAAGATTACCTCGGATGGAGAATAACTTATTCTGCAGCCTGGGTGATGAATAGTAACACTATATATATGGCTTCTGCACAGCGTCTCCATCATCATTATCAGTACATCCTACGCAGGTGAGTTAGGATGCACTTGATCCCAGGAAGGTATCTATCCTTCAAACCAGAGGAGTGCTTCAAACTAACAACAGTACATAATATCCAACAAAAGAGGGTGGTGCTACAGCAGCAGAATACATGGCTCAGTCTAGATATCAGCACGAATCAAGTTGTGCATATTTGCTGTTGGCATGAACCACATCGCCGCATGTCGGGTTTGCAAAAGCCATCCATCGCATGGAAGCTTGATGCCTTTTACACACTGAAGATTATCTGGCAACAAGCTGTGTCGACGAATATCTGGATATGGTGATTCATGAAACCCATGGTATGATGTGTAAACACAGCCCCCTCGCGAATGGAAGTTGCATAGCTCAGTAATCATCGCTGGTGATATGATCGATGATTGGTTGGATGATCGGATAATTGAGCCCGAGGAAGAAGGAGTGGTTGCCGAGGCTGTAAACCCGCCTCCAGTTGAATACACCTGGCCCAACGGAGCTGGGATCTCTCTCGAACACGAAGCAGCCATAGCCATCAATGTCACGAACGCCCCACGCATTGTACTGCATGTGGATTGATGTAATGGTTTGGTCAATTTGGTATGTGCGAATGAGCATGAAATGACCGCCGTCAGCTGAACGAGCGATAAACCACCACCCATCGGCTGGTATGATTCCAGGTCCTGGAATCATGAAGGCCAGCGCATTTGCGTCTCTTGCAACAATTCAAATTGGAGACCAAAAGGACAAAAATAAACAATCATGTTCAGAGTATGTGTGGAATTAAGATTATTATAATAGTGACAAATATCATAGACAAAGAATTGCAATGTCGTGGTCATAATCATACCCCAAGTTAAAAAAATAAGCCAATGGCTTTCATATTCTAGCAATATGTCATCGTTCAAACATCATGTAACACTGAGATGAAAACATCTATGACATCGCCTACTCATATTCTACCATAGCACTTACTACTACTGTTCTCATATCAACTCTAAGCAATAACATGTGTTGTTATAAAAATCTTGTAAACGAGAGTAACATATAGCAATCATGATGTTATGCTCATAATATGTATTATAACAATCATTAGATGCCAATTGTTCTCATATCAACTCTAACAGTAACATGTGTGGTCATAAAATGAGAGGAACATATAGCAATGATGTGCTTATAGACATGCTATGCATTCTAAAATTGTAACAAATGAAAAGGCAGTCGTATTCATAAGGTAAAGATGAGATGAGATAGAACAATTACACGATGATAGATTCCACCAATATAGGTAGCCAATCTGTGCGTCGACCGCGTAGACGATGCCATCGTGCACTATAGCATCAGACAGAAATGTTTCCTCAACAGGATTGATGATGAGCCATAACCATGTATGGTGACTGGATTCCAGATAGACTAATCCCTTGTTGAACAAGGCAATGAGCTTGTAATCCATGTGGTCTTCTGATGGTGTGGGCACTTCGCAGATTACAACTTTGTGCAAACAAAGGTCGAGCCAAAAGCTTGATGCGTCTCGTGCGTAGTAGGTAGGAGTGTCTGCCGGGCCACGAGGCTCGATGGCGGCGGTATCCAATGATGGAAGGGTGATCTCTCCCTGGGTGTAGATATCCACGAGACGCCACGGACTACCGGTGTGGTGGATGAGGACGATCCAGTTGGCCTTCATGCCCGCCCAGTAGTGGCCGCGCATGAAGGACAAGTGGACGGGTGGTGGTAGCATGTCAAGGGGCACCACGGCAACCTCCGTAGGAACGTCAAGTCGGTGTCTGGGCCACCTGCGAGGATCGGGCATCAGCAAGCAAGGTGTCTTGAAAAGAGCCGGCCGGTTGCAGACGAGTAGACGGTACAAAGACACCGAGCATGCGGTCAGACGGACGGTGCTGAGTAGGTTCTGTGTGTCAGTCGGTTCAAGAGAACATCGGGGAGGGAATTCCAATCGTGGCTCTGTGTGTCAGTCGGTTCTTCCATCAGGGTTTTCGGTGCCTGCGAGCCAGCGGGGAAGTGGATTCGGGCGGGCGAGCGAAGAAGCTTCTCCTCGTGTGGCCGAGCAGTGAGCGGGGGGATATGGTACGCACGAGCTACCAAGGAAGATGGCGCGGGCGGGCGAGCAGTGAGCGGGGTAAATGGTGTGCGGCCGACGGTGGGGAAGAGAGAAGGAAGAAGAAGAGAGGAGGAAGAAGAAGAGACTAGTTGAATAGTTCTCTCTGACCGAGATGGGGAATAAATGGACCGCGAGGACTTCCTTTCTACAGTATCCCTATGCCTCTACGCCCACTTCACTCATTTTCCTCCGTACCTAGTCACTTGTTGAAGTCTATAGAAAGACAAATACTCCGTATTTGGGAACAGAGGGAGGCTTTTGCTCCGTACTATTTGGGAACAGAGGGAGTATCACCATATGGAGGGAACAGAGGAAGCTTGAAATATGAACATGTCAATGGGAGGGAGTAAGCCCCATGCATGCATGCATGCAACATGCAACACTCACACGTACACATGGATGCATGCAACACTCACGCACCCATGCGGCACACAACACACGACGCAACACATAGGCTCACGTTCAAGTGCTCAACCTACTCCCTACGTCCGTGAAAGACTGTACATTTAGAGATTTACTCATTGACCAGGGCATAATTAACGCCCAAAAGTAGCAGACTTATGTGTGCATGCGACCATTGAGATAAGAAGATTAAATGAAGGCCGTTGCATGCTGTAATTAAGGATAGACATGTAGCCTATACCTACAGCACAAGTTGGTGCATTAGTCAATCAATATCGATTTAGATTAAAGGCTAAACACATTGGAAGTGTAGATGTACATCATGTAGTACACTCTTTGTTGGAAGATCGAGGGAGGACACGTGCATGCACTCACATACACAGCCAGGGCGGTTCGCGCGCAAGGGTTGGACTCGTGTCGCGCCTGCGTAAAGTTTTGTTTAACTGATTTCTTTGCTCTGCCAACTGACAGGTGGGACCCAGAAACCAGGTGACAATTTAACCAGTCAATAAAGTGCCACGTCGATTATGTGGCCGGTCAGTAGGGTGCAATACAGTGCTCTACGATGAGCTAGTGATTGCATAATCGCCGCAAAACTATATATACTGACCGTAAAGAGCGTACTGTTACATACGTTGACCGCCAGCATATTTTTCTCGTTTCAAATTAAGCCATATTAATCGGAAAGGACGCAGTATGGACTACTACTACTAGTACTAGTACTGCTTTGATGTGTCCCGTCAACTCGCCAAACGAGGAGAAGCTTTCATACTACGCCTCTCCCTCGCCCACGCGCGCGGTTGTTCGCAGGACGAGGACAGGGTTTTGACTACAGCGCCCTCTCCCTCGCCCTCGCCCTCGCGGTGGACGTGCAGCAGTTCAATCGGTGTCAGATTGCCAGAAGCATATTGTACTGTAGTATCATCATTGTTGGACCTTCCGAAGAGGTGAAGAGCCAAGTGCAAGGTTCACATGAGTACGAACTGTGGAACCTCCCGAAGAGGCAAAGAGCCAAGCGCAAGGTTTTATAGGAGTTGTCGTCCTAGTAGGAGTGTACTAGTACAACTATAGCGAAGGATGCTACTGTATGATGCTGCCACGTCACGTATATCCAAAGCTGTGCCACCTTTTTTTCTCAAATAGCATGTTGGAGCCCGTGCAACAACCACACAAGTTGCACGTACACATAACACATTTACTAGTAATAAATTCTAAAGGACAAATGCCTGTATGCCACACAAGTTCATCTCCAACTCATGTGATAAATTTGTGCACGACTAGTCTACATATATTCACAGTGCTACCATTCACAATTACCGTACTCCACTTACACGTTATAGATGGGCTACATGTCCTCCTCCAGGTTCTAGTCCCAGGTGTTCTTCATGGATGGCACGATCCATAGCGGTGGGCAACGGGAATCATTGTCGCAGCTTTCTAGTCCGGTTCCACACGATGGAGACTCATCCAAGCTGAAGCGGCATAAATCAGGGATAGCGTGTCCCAGCATGTCGTTCATCCGACGGTGCGCACTGAAGACACAGCCATGCTTCATGAATGGCAGGCCTTCCGTGACGTGCACGGAAGGTGGCATCTGCTTCACAATGGGATAGTTGTCCCCGATGAAAAGCGAGTACTCTCCAAGAGTGTTGCTCGGCACCCACGTAGCATCACGGGGTTCGAACTCGGCGCCGTTCATCTGGTACACGCGGCATCCCAAATCTGGACACATGGTGACGTACATAGTCAAGGTCCATGCATAATAATATTATGCTCAAATGTAGCGGCCAGTAATGATAACCCACAAGTATAGGGGATCGCAATAGCTTTCGAGGGTAGAGTATTCAACCCAAATTTATTGATTTAACACAAGGGGAGCCAAAGAATATACTCAAGTATTAGCAGCTGAGTTGTCAATTCAACCACACCTGGAAACTTAGTATCTGGAGCAAAGTGTTTAGTAGCAAAGTAATACGATAGTGGTGGTAGCGGCAAAAAAAGTAAAAACAACAAAAGTAATATTTTTGGTATTTTGTAGTGATTGTAACAGTAGCAACGGAAAAGTAAATAAGCGTAAACCAGTATATGGAAAACTCGTAGGCACCAGATCAGTGATGGATAATTATGCCGGATGCGGTTCATCATCTAACAGTCATAACATAGGGTGACACAGAACTAGCTCCAATTCGTCAATGTAATGTAGGCATGTATTCTGTATATAATCATACATGCTTATGGAAAAGAACTTGCATGACATCTTTTGTCCTACCTTCCCGTGGCAGCAGGGTCCTATTGGAAACTAAGGGATATTAAGGCCTCCTTTAAATAGAGAACCGGAACAAAGCATTAGCACATACTGAATGCATGAACTCCTCAAACTACGGTCATCACCGGTAAGTATCCCGATTATTGTCACTTCGGGGTTAACAGATCATAACACATAATAGGTGACTATAGACTTGCAAGATAGGATCTAGAACTCTCATATATTCATGAAAACATAATAGGTTCAGATCTGAAATCATGGCACTCGGGCCCTAGTGACAAGCATTAAGCATAGCAAAGTCATAGCAACATCAATCTCAGAACATAGTGGATACTAGGGATCAAACCCTAACAAAACTAACTCGATTACATGATAAATCTCATCCAACCCATCACCGTCCAGCAAGCCTACGATGGAATTACTCACGCACGGCGGTGAGCATCATGAAATTGGTCATGGAGGATGGTTGATGATGACGACGGCGGCGAATCCCCCTCTCCGGAGCCCCGAACGGACTCCAGATCAGCCCTCCCAAGAGGTTTTAGGGCTTGGCAGTGGCTCCGTATCGTAAAACGCAATGATTTCTTCTCTCTGATTTTTTTCTCTCCGAAAGCAAATATATAGAGTTGGAGTTGGCGTCGGAGGGTCTCCAGGGGGCCCATGAGGTAGGGGGCGTGCCCTAGGGGGGGCGCCCCCCACCCTCGTGAGAAGGGTGTGGGCCCCCTGGTCTTCATATTTGGCGAGGATTTTTTATTATTTTTTCTAAGACCTCCCGTGGAGTTTCATGTCATTCCGAGAATATTTGTTTTCTGCACATAAAACAACATCATGGTAATTCTGCTGAAAACAGCGTCAGTCCGGGTTAGTTCCATTCAAATCATACAAGTTAGAGTCCAAAACAAGGGAAAAAATGTTTGGAAAAGTAGATACGATGGAGACGTATCAACTCCCCCAAGCTTAAACCCTTGCTTGTCCTCAAGCAATTCAGTTGACAAACTGAAAGAAAGAAAAACTTTTACAAACTTTGTTTGCTCTTGTTGTTGTAACTATGTCAAGCCAGCATTCAAGTTTTCAGCATAGATCATAACTAACCACATTTTCAATAATTCTCAGGTCTCACAATTACTCATATCAATAGCATAATCAACTAGAAAGTCATAATAATAAATCTCGGATGACAGCACTTTCTCAAAACAATCATAATATGATATAACAAGATGGTATCTCGCTAGCCCTTTTTGAGACCGCAAAACATAAATGCAAAGCACCTTTAAAGATCAAGGACTGACTAGACATTGTAATTGATGGTAAAAGAGATCCAATCATAGTCACACCCAATATAAATTAACAGTGATGAATGCAAATGACCGCTATGCTCTCCAGCTACTGCTTTTTAATAAGAGGGTGATGACTGAGCATAAAAGTAAATGGATAGGCCCTTCGCAGAGGGAAGCGGGGATTTGTAGAGGTGCCAGAGCTCGGTTTTGAAATAGAGATAAATTGTATTTTTAGCGATATACTTTCATTGTCAACGTAACAACTAAGAGATGGCGATATCTTCCATGCTAAACACGTTATAGGCGGTTCCCAAACAGAATGGTAAAGTTTATACTCCCCCTCCACCAACAAGCATCAATCCATGGCTTGCTCGAAACAACGAGTGCCTCCAACATACATCAGGTCCCAGGGGGAGTTTTGTTTGCAATTAATTTTGATTTAGTTTGCATAAAGCATGGGACTGGGCATCCCGGTGACCAGCCATTTTCTCGTGAGTGAGGAGTGGAGTCCACTCCTCTTGAGAATAACCCGCCTAACACAGAAGATAAGGACAGCCTTTGTTGATACATGAGCTATTCGAGCATACAAAAGAGAATGTTTATTTGAAGGTTTATAGTTTGGCACATACTGCTACAGCGGAAAAATAAACTACTACTAATTTTTTTGGTTTTTCTTAAGGTTTAACAAACACACAAGAAGAAAGCAGGAAAAATAAAATAAACTAGCATGGATGTTACAGTGAAAAAGTATGAGCACCGATATCTAGCAATGAGTGTGTGTGAACATAAATGTAATGTCGGTGAGAAATACGTACTCCCCCAACCTTAGGCTTTTGGCCTAAGTTGGTCTATGGCCACGGCTGGCCTGGCGGATATCCATAATAATAGTTGTTGGGGTCATACTGTGATGAAGAGGAGTAGTTGGGATCATACTGTGATGAAGAAGAAGACTCTGACTGCCACTGGCTGACAGTCATCTCTGGATCCCAAGAATAAACAGATTGTCGCGGAGGCTCATCTTGTGGTTCATGTTCTGGCTCCTCTACTGGTGCAGGGTTCCGGTAGGCGTGAATAGCCGTCAACGGAACAAGGTACGTGCCTACAGTCAAATCAAACAAAGGAGCAGGCAAGGTAATAGTCTCAGGATGATGTTTATTAAAGAACAATTGATATCTAAGCTCCCCTGCCCTATTTTTAACAATAAAATCATGTGCCACCATACTTTTATGATCTAGATAAACACGTGGTAGCACTTTTTCTTCCTTCTCAGCATGCCTAATAGGTATGTTAAAATGTGCTGCTAGGCGTGTGGCATAAATGCCTCCAAAGATGGGGCCCTTAGTATGGTTCATATTTAACCGTCTAGCAATAATAACGCCCAAACTAAAAGTGTTATCACTATATAAACCTTGGAGAAGAATAATTAAATCAGGGATACTAAGGTTTCCAGAATTTCCGCGTCCAATTAAACAATGACTAGAAAATAATGCAAAGTAATGCAAAACAGGAAAATGTATGCTAGTGATGCGTGCATCGGAAACCTTCCTGGTTTCTCCTACAGTGATATTATCAATAAACCCAGCCACATCATCATGATGTGGTTCTTCTGTCTTGCCCTCAAAAGGGACTAAACAGATCCAACAGAAATCATAAAGTGACATCTCCTTAGGCTCGTCATATAAATGAAATTCCACCGTAGGTGGTGAGTTCCTAGGATGAAAATAAAAGTTTTGCACAAAGGTATTTGTGAGTAAGAGATACTGATCGCATTGGTCGTGGAGGAAAGCGGTGAGGCCTGCATTGTGAGCCAATTCACGAAAATCTTCATAGATACCGGCTGCTCTCAAGAAATCTTCAGAAGGCCATTCACACGCCCGAATCTCCGCGATGCGTGGCAAATTATACTTAGGCTTAGGTGCCTTTTCCTTTGAGCTTTGGCTTGATGAGCCCCTCAATAATCTCCTCATCATTTTTCTGAAACAATATGAAATTTTTAGTAACTTCAAAATAAAAGTAAACCAAACTCAATAAAACTGATAGTAACTACTCCTACAAGTACCTAGAGCCTATATCAAGCATTAGAACTACTTTGAACCATATAAATTTGACATGCAAGCTCAAGAACATGGTCACCTATGCAGCACAAATTTGCAATGAATAAAGTACTAGAACAAAAACTAATTGGACAAATGGAGGAGTCACATACCAAGGAACAATCTCCCCAAGCAGTTTTGCGAGAGGTGCTTTGAGCAAGGAGATCGAAAATCACAGCAAAAGTGGCTGGAACTCATGCTTGAGTTGGTTTTTCGGGTTTGTGTGAGATAGAGGAAGAAGATGGGTGCTGGGATAAGTGGAGGAGGGCCACCGTGGGCCCACGAGGTAGGGGGGCGTGCCCTATAGGGGGGGGCGCCCACCACCCTCGTGGCCAGGTGGCAGCTCCTCCCGCGGTAATTTTTGCACAGTAAATTCTCAAATATTCCCGAAAAAATCATATTAAATTGGCATGGCATTCTCAGGACTTTTATTTTTGGGATATTTTTATATTGCAAGGATAAGTCAGGAAACAGACAAAAAATACTATTTTTACTTTATTTAATATAAATAACAGAAAGTAAAAGTGGGGTACAGAAGTTTGTGCTTCTAGTTTCATCCATCTCATGCTCATCAAAAAGAATCCACTAACAAGGTTGATCAAGTCTTGTTAACAAACTCATTCCGATAATCATGAAACTGGAGAAATTTCGAATAACACTAAGTTACCTCAACGGGGATATGCACATCCCCAATAATAAGAATATCATATTTCTTCTTGACGGTAGGAAGAGGAAATTCAAAACCTCCAAATATAATTGATGGAATTTTTCCAATAGAGTTGATACTATGAACTTGAGGTTGTTTCCTCGGAAAGTGTACCGTATGCTCATTACCATTAACATGAAAAGTGACATTGCCTTTGTTGCAATCAATAACAGCCCCTGCGGTATTAAGAAAAGGTCTTCCAAGAATAATAGACAAACTATCATCCTCGGGAATATCAAGAATAACAAAGTCTGTTAAAATAGTAACATTTGCAACCACAACAGGCACATCCTCACAAATATCGACAGGTATAGCAGTTGATTTATCAGCCATTTGCAAAGATATTTTGGTAGGTGTCAACTTATTCAAGTCAAGTCTACGATATAAAGAGAGAGGCATAACACTAACACCGGCTCCAAGATCACATAATGCAGTTTTAATATAATTTCTTTTAATGGTGCAAGGTATATTAGGTACTCCGGGGTCTCCAAGTTTCTTTGGTATTCCACCCTTAAAAGTATAATTAGCAAGCATGGTAGAAATCTCGGCTTCCGGTATCTTTCTTTTATTAGTAATGATATCTTTCATATATTTAGCATAAGGATTTGTTTTGAGCACATCAGTTAATCTCATACGCAAAAAGATAGGCCTAATCATTTTAGTAAAGCGCTCAAAATCCTCATCATCCTTTTGCTTGGATGGTTTCGGAGGAAAAGGCTTGGGTTTCTGAACCGAAGGTTCTCTTTCTTTACCATGTTTCCTAGCAACAAAGTCTCTTTTATCATAACATTGATTCTTTGATTGTGGGTTATCAAGATCAACATCAGGTTCAATTTCTACATCATTGTCATTACTAGGTTGAGCATCATCATGAACATTATCATTAATCTTTTTACTAGGTTCATGTTCATTACCAGATTATGTTTCAGCATCAGACATAGATATATCATTTGGATTATCAGGTGGTTCAGCAATAGGCTCACTAGAAGTTTGCACAGTTCTATCATTTTTCTTTTTCTTCTTTTTAGAATAACTAGGAACATCAATATTATTTCTCTGAGAATCTTGCTCGATTCTCTTAGGGTGGCCTTCAGGATACAAATGTTCCTTAGTCATTCTACCAGTTCTAGTAGCCACTCCAATAGCATAATCATTTTTCTTACTATTCATTTCATCAAGCACTTCTTTTTGAGATTTAAGTACTTATTCTACTTGATTGGTAACCATAGAAGCATGTTTGCTAATAAGTTTAAGTTCACCTTTAATATCAGCCATATAATCACCCAAGCGTCTAATCATATAAGCATTCTCTTTTAATTGTCTACCAAAATAAGCACTGAAGTCTTCTTGCTTAAACATAAAGTTATCAAACCCATCCAAGCACTGACTAGCAATTTTAGTAAGAGGGACTTCAGCTTTATCATATCTATAGAGAGAATTTACCTTTACTACCTGTGTCGGGATATCGGGATCAGGAGGTTCTTCAGTAAATAAATAATTGAGATCATATGTTTCTTCAACAGGTGGTGAATTAAGACCATGTATTTCTTCAATAGGAGGTAAATTCTTAATGTCTTCAGCTTTAATACCTTTTTCTTTCATAGATTTCTTTGCCTCTTGCATATCTTCGGGACTGAGAAATAAAACACCTCTCTTCTTCGGAGTTGGTTTAGGGATAGGCTCAGTAATTGGAGCAAGAGCTGGCTCAGGAGGTGCCCAATTATTTTCATTTGTCAACATATTATTCAATAGAATTTCACCTTCATCCGGTGTTCTTTCCCTGAAAAGAGAACCAGCACAACTATCCAGGTAGTCTCTGGAAGCATCGGTTAGGCCATTATAAAAGATATCAAGTATTTCAGGTTTCTTAAGAGGATGATCAGGCAAAGCATTAAGTAACTTGAGAAGCCTCCCCCAAGCTTGTGGGAGACTCTCTTCTTTAATTTGCACAAAGTTGTATATTTCCCTCAGAGCAGCTTGTTTCTTATGAGTAGGGAAATATTTAGCAGAGAAGTAATAAATCATATCTTGGGGACTACACACACAACCAGGATCAAGATAATTAAACCATATCTTAGCATTGCCCTTTAATGAGAACGGAAATATTTTGAGTAAATAGAGGTAACGTGATCTCTCATTATTAGTGAACAGGGCAGCTATATCATTTAACTTAGTAAGATGTGCCACAACAGTTTCAGATTCATAGCCATAAAACGGATCAGATTCAACCAAAGTAATTATATCAGGATCAACAGAGAATTCATAATCTTTATCAGGAACACATATAGGTGAAGTAGCAAAAGCAGGGTCGGGTCTCATTCTATCTCTTAGTGATTCTTTGTTCCATTTAATTAATAACCTCTTAAGCTCATATCTATCCTTGCAAGCGAAAATAGCAGCAGAAGATTCCTTATCAAAAAGATAACATTTAGGAATAACAGGCATGTTTTCATCATCACTATCATCATCGTATTCAGTTTCAATAATTTCTTTTTCTCTAGCCCTAGCAATTTGTTCATCAAGAAATTCACCAACGGGCACAGTAGTATCAGACATAGAAGCACTTTCATCATAAGTTTCATGCATAGCAGAAGTGGCATCATCAATAACATGCGACATATCAGAACGAATAGCATAAGCAGGTGTAGGTGTCGTAAACTTACTCATAACAGAAGGTGAATCAAGTGCAGAGCTAGATGGCAGTTCCTTTCCTCCCCTTGTAGTTGAGGGATAGATCTTGGTTTTTGGATCTCTCAAGTTCTTCATAGTGTCCAGCAGATATAAATCCCAAGTGGCTCAAAGAATAGAGCTATGCTCCCCGGCAACAACGCCAGAAAAAGGTCTTGAAAACCCACAAGTATAGGGGATCGCAACAGCTTTCGAGGGTAGACTATTCAACCCAAATTTATTGATTCGACACAAGGGGAGCCAAAGAATATTCTCAAGTATTACTAGCTGAGTTGTCAATTGAACCACACCTGGAAACTTAGTATCTGCAGCAAAGTGTTTAGTAGCAAAGTAATATTATAGTGGTGGTAGCGGCAAAAAAAAGTAAAAATAGAAAAAGTAATATTTTTGGTATTTTGTAGTGATTGTAACAGTAGCAACGGAAAAGTAAATAAGCGTAAACCAGTATATGGAAAACTCGTAGGCACCGGATCAGTGATGGATAATTATGTCGGATGCAGTTCATCATGTAACAGTCATAACATAGGGTGACACAGAACTAGCTCCAATTCGTCAATGTAATGTAGGCATGTATTCCCTATATAGTCATACGTGCTTATGGAAAAGAACATGCATGACATATTTTGTCCTACCCTCCCGTGGCAGTGGGGTCCTATTGGAAACTAAGGGATATTAAGGCCTCATTTTAATAGCGAACTGGAATAAAGCATTAGCACATAGTGAATACATGAACTCCTCAAACTACGGTCATCACCGGTAAGTATCCCGATTATTGTCACTTCGGGGTTAACGGATCATAACACATAATAGGTAACTATAGACTTGCAAGATAGGATCTAGAACTCTCATATATTCATGAAAACATAATAGGTTCAGATCTGAAATCATGGTACTCGGGCCCTAGTGACAAGCATTAAGCATAGCAAAGTCATAGCAACATCAATCTCAGAACATAGTGGATACTAGGGATCAAACCCTAACAAAACTAACTCGATTACATGATAAATCTCATCCAACCCATCACCGTCCAGCAAGCTTACGATGGAATTACTCACGCACGGCGGTGAGCATCATGAAATTGGTGATGGAGGATGGTTGATGATGACAACGGCGATGAATCCCCCTCTCCGGAGCCCCGGATGGACTCCAGATCAGCCCTCCCGATTCTAAAACCCGATGATTTCTTCTCTCTGATTTTTTTCTCTCCGAAAGCAAATATATAGAGTTGGAGTTGGTGTCGGAGGGTCTCCAGGGGGCCCACGAGGTAGGGGAGCGCGCCCTATGGGGGTGCGCCCCCTACCCTCGTGAGAAGGGTGTGGGCCCCTTGGTCTTCATATTTGGCGAGGATTTTTTATTATTTTTTCGAAGACCTCCCGTGCAGTTTTAGGTCATTCCGAGAATATTTGTTTTCTGCACATAAAACAACATCATGGTAATTCTGCTGAAAACAACGTCAGTCTGGGTTAGTTCCATTCAAATCGTACAAGTTAGAGTCCAAAAAAGGGCAAAAGTGTTTGGAAAAGTAGATACGACGGAGACGTATCAAGTAATATTGTGCAGCAAATAGTACTACTCCGGTATAGAGGAAGTAAAATAACCGGCTTATTATATATAGCCACTCTTGGCTACATGGATGAGATAGTAAGACATGGAAAAACAAAAATGGTGCCAGCTAGTGGGTTCATGTCTTCAAGGGCCTAGCTAGCTATATGTGTCCTCCAAGGTAAAAAGTACTCCTACTAGTACTACAAAGTGTACTACTAGTACAACAATGAAAGAGAAGGCGAGAGGGTTAAAAATGGAATACCTGGGTAGATGGTGACGGTCCGATCGTGGTAGATTATGTGACCATGTTGCACATCAGTGGTACCATGGGTAACGACTACTAAGATAGTTGATCCCAATATGCCAAAGTCAGCTACAAGGTTCCAGGTTAGACCGAATCGCGGATGCAAATGCACATCCAGGACTGGCGATCTTATTTTGATCGTGGGATGACTGGTCCCTGCAAAATAATGGAGTACCGTTAGGGATGCAAATGATGGTTTGTGCATTCCGTTTGTAATCTCCCGTACCATAGGATGTTAACCAGATGAAACAAGTCCCCTGGCTTGTCACCGCGAAGATGCGGCCTACATGGCGCACGGCGTCTTCGAACGTGTAGGGGTACAAATCTGCCGCTGCCAACATGCGCCAGTCTCTGCCGTTACTACCTCCTGCATTGCTGGCAATCCTTATGTCGAACACCGCGATGAGATAGTAATCGTCGTAGCCGCGTCGCTTTGTCGGCGGGTCCGCAATTTCTATCTTCTTCAATCTCATGTAGGCATCGTCATACGTATTCTTGCCCAGCCAGTCCGGAAGGCCGATCCCAATGGTGGAGAAGGGGTCTACCGGAACGGCCGCACTGATGTGGATGTTGTGCAAAATGATCGTGGTATCCGGTAGGAGGTATGCAAGCCAATCTTCGTTGGCACCGACCCAGACCTATATATAAGACGGTGGGTAGCGGAGAAATTACGGGATGGAAATGGAATAACTATGTACTACATGATCAAACTCCATTACTGACCTGCTCATCGGACAAAATCTGACTACCTCTCAACGTCGGCAACTCTAGCGGATTCAACGTGCAACCATCGCCAAGGAGCGGTGGATTGTTTGAAGGATTGTCCCATAGAAGAACCTTCTCCTCGAGGATGCATGGAAGACCAACAAGCATGGCCTGTTTAAGCAGTGTCTTGAAAAAGTTGGTGCAGGAAGCACCGAGTCTTGCGGCGGTGAGGACGTCGGAGCGGCGTGCGATTTCTCCCACAGGATCGTCGTCCAAGGTCTCCCAGCCCCGACGAGGAGGAGAACCGCCTGGCGAATCCATGGGAACAGCAATGTACTGCCTTCTCTTCGGGGGGAGGGGAACTGGCGAGGAGGAGATAAGAGCGTAGTAACTGCAGGGCCTCGTCCCTTCAAATTGTAGATCGTTCCTCAGCGAAGGGGTGAGGCTATTATTTACTACTAGTACTCCCTCCGATTCTTTTTACTCTGCGCATAAGAGCAGACCCGGATACCAAGGCAGGGGCTCGCTGCATGCTTTCTAGACGGAAATACCCCTGGCGCATGGATGGGAGGAGTTAGCAGCTATAAATGCCCCATGCAGCCCATTGGCTGTCCGCCCGCGTTCTCCTCTCTCTGCATGCTGCATGGATGTCTCCCTCTCTCTCACATGACTGCATGCGGTGGCGCTGGCCTATGAGAAGCTCGCGTGGAGATAGCAATCTTCTCTCCAGAAGTGATTTTTTGAAAGAAAGGGATTATGGAATGTTATGGGATTGCATTATACTGTAAATAATAGCACTAGTAAGAAACTTTTGGCACTAGGTAGTAGTTTTTGGCGTGGATTAAGAAATTTGGGTATGTTTTTGCCATTTTTGTACACGCCAACTAGTGTCAAAAAACGTCTTACATTATGTGAAGGAGGAGTACGTACTCGTACTGTAGCAGTACTAGTACTACTTTTCTCAACTAGTAGTGCGATGTACTGTACTTCTAGTCTAGTATAGTATAGTACACTAGTTTTGAACTCTTGAATCTCAGGGCCAAGGAGCTACAGTTGGAAGTGGAGGGTACTATTGTTCTCTAGAACCATCGCTGCACTATCAATGCTGGGGAAGTACACCTGCGTACTAGCCTAGTGGATACTCTCAGTGCTCTATTCAGCCGCTCCTCTCACGTAGCTGGCCTACTCAGCCGCTCCTCTCACGCACACACTAGCAGCCTGTTTATCAGCGACGGTTACTGCGGGGGCAGAACATTTGAGTTATTTGATACAGCGAGACTAGGCTTTTCGCTTCCATTTGTGGAGGTGTAATGGATCTCGTCGAACTTTGTTAGTAGTTCCTTCTTTATGAATGAGATGAAGCAAAGCTTTTGCCTCCGTTTCAAAAAAAACACGGTAAGAGGAATTTCTTTTATAGTAGACCCGATAATGGAGTGAAGTCCATGCATGCAACGCCACAAGCTACAGAGTAGTAGTAGAGCACTTTACGTACAGAGCCATATTGCACAGTTCCCAATGCCCGCCAGGCTTTTCCAGCTCCTCGGGCTTAATTGGGAGGCGCTAGTTTAAATATGCTACTAGCTGGAAGCTGCAAGCGAGGTGCGGCTAGGGCGAGCACGCGAGCCACGGGATGCTGGGAAGGAAAACCCGTTCACGTGGCTAGGCTGTCCAGTGCACCCAGATTGTGGGGCCGCACATCCGTTTGACTTCAAAACTCAAACTACCCGTGTAAAATATTGGCTCGCAGCGAAGTGTAGTAGTACTATTTAAAAAAAAGGCCGCCGTGCGTTCGGCCGGGATCGAACCCACAAAATGAGGTATACACTCCCGCGACCACTAGTAGTACTTGTTGGAGTACAACGCAACCTAGAATCGCCTTTTGTCGCTAGTAGTACGTACATTGTTCCTTACAAGAAACCCCTAAGAGCATGTTTAATAGTATAGCCAGCTGCTGGCTATAAGCCAGTGCCATGTCATCTACAGCCCATCTTATAGCCAATATGTAGTAGTAGTTTATTTCTTATAGCCCGCTGACTCAGATCTATTGTACTTGCTCTAATAATGCAACAAACCACTAAAATGCCAAGAATCTACTACCACTTGCATACGTGGCAGACTTAAGATAAGACTACCTTATCAACCATTGTACATGCTCTTACCAACAAAAATCCTCGAGTGACCTCATACCTCCGGCCCGTCCACCTAGTCATCCTCGGCCATGGGACGCAGCTACCGCCGCCGGTAGAAGGCAAGGTCAAAACCGCCAGCAGTGCGGAACCCATGTTGCGGCAGCCCGGATGCCAGCTCCGTCCGACGCTCGCGGCCGCTAGCTAGCCAAGATAGCTCCGTCCAGCTGCTTGTCTGCAAGGTTTGCTAGCTAGATTGGCAAGGCAGCACGGCGGCTTGCTCGCTCGTGAGTCACGCTCGGGCCAGCCTGCCAACCCGTGCAGAGGCCAGCGCGGCGTCCGGCCCGTCCGGCGGAGCGGCGGCCAACTCGCTCATCATCGGCTCCACCGATGAACACGCATCAGTACTGTTTGAAGTAATGTTCAGGACAAATAATGATTTGAGGGGGAATAACAGGATAGAAGGTCAGATGTGGGTCCCTCGTGTCAACGGTCAAACAAAATGTGTTGGTTTAAGCTGCCTCGTCAGCACAGACATGTGGGCCAACCCTGTCATAAGTGGGTTTAAACGAACCTAATCGGTAGGAGTACTAGGTAGTTTTTGGCGTACTGCCACGACTGTTCATGAATAGACAGTAAGTTATTCATGGGGAAACCCTTGTTGAGCGTGTTTGCGAGAGAGAGAGAGAGAGAGAGAGAGAGAGTGCGTGTGTGATATGTTAGGGACTGAGGCAATGATAACATATTCTTTGTGTCTATGTGTGTGGAGGATAGAGAGAGACATGTACATGGGGCTTTGTGTTGTGTAATGTGGAGATACATATACATAATTAGAGAGTGAGCGTGTGAGATACACATGCAGACATGAGGAGAGATGAGGATCCAGGTAAATGAGTGTTTGTGCATGTCTGTATGTGTTTGTGCACGCGTTTGTGTGTGAGAGGGAGAGAGTGTATGTGGAGTAGAGAGACCACTGATGATGTAAACCTAGTATAAGGGAAGGGGGGATGGTGTGACATGTGTAGTAGCAAGATAGCACGGGTGCGGGCGGCGGGAGCAGACTATTTGGAAGAGACATCGAGTGTGTGTGGGGAGAGGGGTGTCAGAGCGAGAGAAAGAGAGAGCTAGCGCCGGAGAGAGAGAGAGAGAGAGAGAGGAGGAGGAGAGGGGGCGAGAGGGGTCGTTTGTGTCCATAAATGGCGTATAGATAGGGAGACAATGTTGATGTTGTCCGAAATTGGCCTATGAACGGAGACGCAAGGGAAGTGAGTCATTGTGTGTGTGATAGGGACTTCATGAGAGAGCTAGAATAGATGGTGTAGAGAACAATGTGCGAAATTGAGAACGATTATACATTAGGGAGGTATGCAAAGAGTCACGACATATATGTATACAGGGAAGGAGCTGGGGCGGGTCCGCATGTGGGAGAGATAGAAAGAGGAGAGTGGTGCACAAGGAGATAAAGTGTTCTTGTTTGCAGTGGGGGTGGTGTGTGAGGTGAGTGCGCTAGAACCACATAACTAGGGAGATAGACATTTGGGGGCGACGTTTTGTGTGTATGGGAAATATACACTCTACATAGTGTGTGTGCTTGGGTAAGAGAGATAGCGGGAGACCTAGAGAGTGAGGGAAGAGATGTGTGCATGCCCGAGAGACAAAGTGATAGAAACCTATGTTGGGGTCCGGACTTTACGAGAGAGAGGGGTGTTAATGTGCTTGTGTGTTGGTGTTTGGGGGAGAGAACGACTTCTCTATGTGTGTGTGTGTGTGTGTGTGTGTGTGGTGGGGGGCGTTGACTTCAGATAAAGAGTGAGGTGTCTATATTTGAGGGATTTTAGCGTAATTGAGATATTGTGCACTCATGGTTGATCAATTTGTTTCACAATTTGTACTATGAGATAACGATACTTTTGAACATGCATGATATACCTTGATGTACCAGAATTACAAACCAAAGATTGGAATTTTGGAATTCGACTCCATCATTAGCTTTTGTAATTCATTTAAACGGAGGTACATTTTTTAAGTCGGGATTTCGTGATTTCAAATTCATATATCAAACCTAGAGATATACACATACGGGCATGTTCAAACTTTATAATCATCCACTTTATTCATATACATACACATTTTTGCTTTTGTCATCATATTTAGGATAAACACATTTTGAATTTCATTTGAATTGGACCGTATGATGGTATTTGCTTGTAGTAGCTCAATGATCCATATTTGAATTGAATGGACAATCTAAGTTTCGAGTTGGAGACATTGATTTTCAAAACTTGCACATTTTTTTGCGTGCAAAACAAACCAATTGTCGACCATGATATCATACTCAGTCGTACGAGAGCAGAATACTTATAATTTTAGGCGCCAAAAGCTTTCAAACTTCCCGCTCACATCGAAATACCACGCGCCCAAAAGTATAGCCCTGCGATATTCCTGTTTTACCCCTGCCACATGAACGGAATAGGGCTGCTCTGGTAACTCCATTGTTTTCCCCTCTTTGCCCCCAACATTCTTCCCCGGAGCTCCTCCCCTTCCCCTCCCCGACCCCCCGAACCACGGCAAGCCGCCGAATCTAGTCCTCCGTCGCAAGGTGGACCTCACACCCCGTCGGATCTACCTTCCGCACCTTGGAACCCCCAACTGCCAACTCACCACTTCACCAGAGCCGCTTCAGCGACTGGCTTGTCCACCGCTCCAGATCTCCTTGACCGCCATCATGGTCCACCGCACCGGATCTGCTTAACCCGCACCCTCGCCCACCATAGCGTAGGCCCTTCACTGACTCCCTCGTCCGCCCCTTCGCTGGCCCTTCATTCAAGCCCTCATCCGCCGCAATAGATCCGCCTCACCGAAAGCACTGTACAACGTGTCCGCCGAAGCCTACGTCCACTACATCGTACCTGCTCCATGGACGCCATATTCAACTCCACCGGCCCTGCTTTACCAACGTCGCAGCCTCATCAGGTTATTTCGATTTGTACTGCTTCGGTTTTTCTCTTTATCGTGCAACTGTTCACTTACCACAGATGAGCTTTCTTGTATGTCGACAGGCGCCGCAACCGTAGCACCGGAGCCGCTTCAGCGACGGCGACAACCGGCCCAAACTCAACCGCAAGACGAGCACCATCAACGATCCTTAGCTATCAAGTATGACAACGATACCCATACGCCGCCGAGAATCAGGTACTATTATCCAATGGCCGACGCCTACGTTCACTTTCCTAGCATAAGCACCGCACCTTTGAATTTCTTCAGGGCATCATTCAGTTTTTCATGAGACGCGTTATTCTGCTTGCACCTATAGGGCCATACTTCTGACAGTGAACATGTTACATGTGCTAAATTACATACCAGTGCACATATAGTTAATATGCTTTAGTTTTGTTCTTATGCCACCTGTTGGTTCCATCAGACTGCTTAATGTTCTCTATGCTTAATTACACATCAGCAAACTAGCATGTGGTTCCACTGCTTTTGTTCATTTTACCCTACATTTTCTGATGCTAGCTATTACATCACTGCTCCGAGCCTCTGTTCATTACTTGTTTGTGTGTTCTTGATCTTCCCAAGTTGCATGACGAATTTGATGCTTCTATTAATTATGGAGCTGCCAACCCCATCAAGCAAAATATTTGTTCTTTTGGGGCTGGCACCTCGAAGAAGCATAAAAATAGAGGGAAGCAGATATACTCCCTTCGATTCTATTTACTCTGCGCATAACTCTTGACCCGCATACCAAGGAGGGCACTGGTTTAATTTTTCTGGACTAATTTGCCAATTAATTAGGGTAGAGGCGAATGGGGCAGGGCACAAAAGTAAACCAGCGCTAGGAATCGGCAACGCGCAGACTAATACAAGAAAACTGAGAAAAAGTTGTACGCAAAGTAAAAAGAATCAGAGGGAGTATTGTCGTGTATGCACACACCCTTCTTTCATTAGTTTAGATGAACCACTGATGATCAATTCGGACCAGTGCATGTGATTAAAATTAATTTTACCTAAATAGATGGTGCAGAATAAACTACAACAACTAGATTTGCAACCACGGGATGCTGACGATATCTTCAAAGAACATTGCAACAGCAGCTAGGCTTCACAGCAACATATGGTAAGCCAGTGTGTTTTAGTACATGTGAAATGTAATGCGAGTGGGCTGCTTTCTTGGCTTGTGCCTTCAATGTGTAATCCTACCGAATTACAAATAGTTCAGTTGTCTGCTTTGCTGTATTGCTTGATTCGAATGCTTATTTGTTGTTACGCTATACCTGAGTTGGCCAATATGTCAGCAGTGCCTACTGTACTATCGTAAAGAAATGCATGCCTATTTCATTTGAGTCCTTAACTTTTCCTCTCAACTTCATCACAAGACTGTCTTCGTATTTTATATGAGGCCGCACTATTAAGTGCTTTCTCATATTATTTCAACTGCTTAGATGCCTTGGCAACTTAAATATAGCGGTTGTACACTCCCTTTCAACTAGGGATGTCAACTGGGTCTGGTTTAATCCCGATTAAAGTCCACTAGTGGTATGATAGTTCAAAAGAGTTTTTGTTTTTTTTTGAGGAAAATGAACTAGGGAGGTAGCAAAAACTAACTAGATGGGACTGGTGGATTTCTTTTATTTGCCACTCACATCCCTAGTTTCATCTTACCATTTTAATTTATTTTCGGTTAATGCTGCTTTGAACCATTTAAATATAGTTTGCCATGCTCGGCAATATTTCGTCCGTCATTTACCATGTAAGCTTACTGCCTGGATCATACGATAACTATCTCTTACTGATGTCCAGCGGAAACCTTTCAGGATGCCGTTCACAGTAGGACACAATGTACAACACCAGAATCTATTTGTGGAAGCAATGCGCCATCCATGTTACCAGATGGTAGCAGTTCAGAGGCAACACCGCCGAGAGCAGTCTGAGCACATATATTATAGTGCTTGAGGCTCTACTAGAGGCAGAAAGAGATGGTGTGGCTGCCATCAATGAGGTAATATTTATCTTGAGGCTGGAAATTACGGAATTAGTGGCACGCATTATGCAAGCAACCCAAGAATTGGAGGAAGTAAGAATGTTGCATTTGAAGACGGAGGAGGTCCTGTTATTTCTGCTATCTGAAGCCCAAGATAATCCCGGTTCTTCTTTAAATACCAGTTGAAATTTTCATTAGATTATTGTACTTGCATGTTGTCTCATGTCTCTGAATGGATTATGTTGCAAGACCCCCTATGTTGTCCATGTGTTGCAATGATCTGAATTTATTAGGCGAGGTAATCCTCAGAACTTGTATGATTGACATAAGGTGAACTGTTTGTCATGTGAGCATATTGTATTGGATGAAATAACTGTTTGACTCAGAGTGTATCCAACCTACTGAATTCGAAGATCACAGCATTTCTAAATCATAATCATATATAAAGGTGGAATAAATCTTTGTTGTGGTTTTGAAGAAATAAATAACAAAACGTATAATTATCTGTGGATATTCCTAATCGAATACAAATTGGATTTGAATTTAGTTTGCCAGGTCCCAGGGCAAACGTGAATGCTAATTCTCCCAAGTTTTGAACGAAGAGGCTAAACACCCACTATAATTTGTGGGTTGCTCGAAGCAAGTGTTTGCGAGATGGAAATTACTGTCTACCCCTGACACTTGACATCCTTATCGACAGGATTTACACTACTGTCGATAGGGGTAGACTAGTAACTTCAATCAGACATGACACGACGGCCTCTGAGCCCATTCAGACACGGTGGGCGCCAAACGTGGGCGGCAAAACACATTTGATTCAAGCTCGTCCGAAATACATGTGTCTCTTCCTCCATTTCCCCATTCATACACGGTGGGCGGCAAAACAAACTCTCCTTGTCTGAAATCGATGTAGGCTTATATTTTAAATAGGGGCAGATGTGTAACTTCCATCAGATGTGACACAACAGCCCTACCTGTCAGCCCCGTTCATACACTGTGGGCGCCAACTGTGGGCGGCAAAACACCCTCTCCTCGCCCGAAATCGATGTAGGCTAATATTTTAAATAGGGGCAGATGTGTAATTTCCATCAGACGTGACACAACCGCCGTACCTGTCAGCCCCGTTCATACACCATGGGCGCCAACCGTGGGCGGCAAAACACCCTCTCCTCGCCCAAAATAGTTACTGGCAAATATTTGGGAGATGCGAGATTACCGTCCTATCCCCAACGGACGCGATGTCCGAAATTTTAAACGGGGGATAAGTTCATAACTTTCCCCCATTTCAGAGAAGCGCGTCCCAAAGTTTGAGATCCCCCCTCTCCTCCATTTCCCCATTCATACACCATCGGCGGCACGACAACCTCCGCACTACGGCCAGCCTCCTCCGTCCGCCACCCCATCCTCCACCTAGCCGGAGCCGCTACCCCTACCCCGCCGTCCACTGCAGGAGATGGACGTCTCTCATCCATGGCGCTGGACCAGCATCCTTTCATCGCCTCCTCTCGCTTCATCGGCGCCATCGTCCACCTTGTCGTTGCCGCTCCTACGACCGCCTCGTCCACGGCAACAGGATATATCCCCCGACCCGGCCGTCTGCCGTCTAAAGTCTTCTTCCCCGCCGCCAACAGCCATCGCACCCGCAGCACCCTCAATGTATCAGCATAGGCCTACACGACGCCGCAAGAGAGGTGGTACTCTTCCATATGTGCTTAATTTATTGATCTCACCCGGAAAATAGATCGTAATTTGTTTACTGTACTTTTCTTGTCCATACCAAATCATAGTGGCTATTTGAAAGCAAACATTGGTTGCGAAGTAGCTTTGTCCGGTTTGCACCTTCAGATCCGCCATGGCACGGGCACTATACTCGTAAAGCTTATGGTTTCCCCCTTTATATTCACTACCATCATCGTAGGTGCTTCGTGTTGTGCTAGCACTGCTCCTCAAGACCTCAACCCAAAGCTTACGTGTTGAAATACGAATCTGATATGATGCTCATATCACTAAAACAGAGAACGTTTAATTGGTCACCTAATGTTCCTATATTCGTTTCGAAAAGCATGTGCGCCACCCACTGGTCCAGCTAGTTCCACTTTTTTGATTTTTCTCTTGATGCTTAGGGTTTTCCCCTTTTATCTACTCTACTATGATCTGCGTAGGTGCTTTCTGTCGTACTAGCATTACTCCACCCTTCAAGCTAAACAACACAACACTCAGAATTCGAAAGCTTAGTTGTTCAAATATGATTGTGATATGATACTGATATTAGTTAACCGACACATTTAATTGGTTAGCTAAAGGTCCCACTTGAGTTTCCAAATGCATGTCGCGACATATAGAGAGATAGCATAATTGCATTTCATTGTCACTTGTTGACCGTACTTTCTTGTCCATACCAAATCTTAGTTGTTATTTCAAAGCAAACATCGGTTGCTAACTACCCTTTGCGCGGTTTGCAGCTTCAGATCTGCCATCCCACTGCCACGGTCAACATTGTACTCATCATGCTTATGTTTTCCCCATTTTATGATGACCACAATCAGCCTACGTGGTTCGTGTCATAATAGCATTGCTCCACCCATCGATCTAAACAAGCTTAGTTGTACAAAGTCATATCCGATATTATTGCTGATATTAGTAAAACTGAGAGATGTTTAATTGGTTAGCTAAATGTTCCTATTTTAGTTTCGAAATACATGTGAGCCACATATGGAGAGACCGGAAAGAATAGTATTTATCTATGCGCTCTGGTTCATCATGGGTGGCCAACCGACATTGTATTAAAAGACTTGTAATATCTTCAATCTGCTTGCTCTTCTGCTCTTCTTTAATATGATACTCTTCTCTTGCAGTCGACTGGTCAGGTCGAGTTGTTCTCCCTTAGTATATTTTGAACCTGTTAGGTCAGGTCGACTTGTTCTTCTTTACTATATGTTGAAGTTATCATCTGCGAAGTGTCATCACTTCTGGAGCTCTCATATTTTGAGTAGTAGGCCACATTATATTAATGCACACAACAAATTACAGGATGCATGGGATCTTTTAAAAGAATTGCAGAGATAGCAAAAAGGGGTTTATAGGGATGCAGTATTGGATTAGAATCACTTCTGCATTACAAAGAAAATCTCACTTGTTTTTATGTTTTCATGCATGTCAGATATTGAACATTATCAAAATGAATATGAGAATGGGCGCACGAGAGGAATATTGCGGAATGATCCACTGCCTAACAATCTTGGCATGGTGGAGGATGGCCTATCTTATTCACCCATCAAGGTGCTTGCTCTAACTTTGCAAAGTTGTATTGGTCGCACATATTTTGCTTCTGACCTCTTGCATTACTTCTACTTTGTTACACCATCTGCTTAGTTTAAGCATCATATATGAGTATATGCCATACCTATCCATTTTCTGTACCTATTCCATGTGTCGTCACACTATGTTTTTCCAGTCAAATGTTGTTCTTTCGTAATAGGTGTCCAAAAGGAAGAGGGTGAGTGCAGGTCGCCAAGGTGTACAAACTAGGTATTTGGAAAAGGTAGTGATACCTGTTAAATCAAATAGACCAGCAGCCACAGAAAACACAGGCCCAACTGTACCACACTTTACCCCTAGTCCAGTGGCCAAACCCCTATTAGAACTTCTGGGAGCCCAGCGTCAGGTACTGTCTATGATATCAATTCAAAATTTGAACTCCTAAATTTCTGCTTGTTCCTTACCTTCTCTCTTGTATGAAAACTAATTTCAAATGAATCTCCTTGCTCAAAGGATCACACGATCTCAAAACAATAATGGGCTCTGCATTGCTCTTGTCAGTACCTCTCTCCCTTTTGCCTTGTAACGCTGTACTTAATTAATTGCTATTCGATTATGTATCATCAGTCTGCACCTGAGCTTCATTATCCTCTGTTTCTTCCAATATTATTTGATCTATATTTACTCTTTGCAAAATGTAGAATAATGGCAACGCTTATAAAGAATTTTCTTTGGGGAATTTATTGAATTATCCTTCCATCAACATGGAGATGGGCTTTGTCCAGTCCGTGTTAACATGTAATGTAAGTTCATCCTTCTCAAGCCTTCAAACTTTGTTCTAGTATAGATTTGGATAGGCATCATTTCCTCCACTGTTGTTTGCTTTGCTGTTTACATCTGATTGGATGTTTGCAACAACTACCAGTTTCAAATTGTAGTTGTAAAAACATGTTCCTTATGCAGAATAGATCCATTTATTTGCTTATATAATTGTGAAACCTATTACGTGTCTCCTTGTTTCTCTTTCAGACTCGTATCTCTTACGCCAGGCAGAACTTTAGGGAAGATAGTGAGCCAAACCATCTTGAGGACAGCGAGATGATCCCAAGGTCCTGTCTTGATGAAGACAGTGAGTTGAAGCTACTCACCAGCAGGTGTGAGACAACCTTTGTGCAGTCGCTGCCTCAATCAATTCGACTTCTTCAGTCTCGACTTGAAGCGGAAAGGCTTGCTTCAGCTCAGCTCCAACTTGAAGTCAAAGATGCAATGAAGATGTCAGAGGACTGCCGTGCGCACCATCATGCCTTAAATCTAGTGTTGATGCATCTATCGTTGACACAACTGAGGTCTACACAGCTTCTTCAGTTGTTTGGGGGGGGACCTGGCCAGGCCTAGTGCCTTCTAAAGTGCTCTCAGTTTAGTATATTCTTTTGTCGGCGCGTTTATTTGCACTGGTGGCGAACTTTGATGCCGAGTGGATGTAATATGTGTGATAGCCATGATAGCCTAGTGTAAGTTGCTTGCTTATTTATTTCCATGTTGTCTTGTTTATTTGTTTGCTTCTAGTCATTGTAGTTCTTTTTCCGCGGTTTGCTAGTGGCTGCAATAACCTATTTTTTAAAACTATGACACAATAACCATGGACTAATATTTACTGTAGTGACACTGGGCCTCCTACAGGCCGTAGAAACAGTGGGCCTTCTACGGGCCGTAGAAACAATGGGCCTTCTACGGGATGTATCATCAATGGGCCTTATACGGGCAGTATGATCGATGGCCAAACATGGGCTAAACAGCCCGCATTCTGGTTGTAAACGGGCTAGAGTTGGAATCGTCCATTCATGGGCCGACCATAACGGGCCATCGTTAATAGGCCGTATTTGATGACGCTATGAAAACGGCCCAACATATTAACGGACCAGAAACGGGCCGACTGTAACCATGGGCTGAATTTGGACCACAAGCAGGAAATGACAGTAACGGGCCGTAAGTAAAAGAATGCTGGAAAATAGCCCCAGAATAAATGGGCTCTGAGAAGGCCGAAAGATAACGTGGGCTGGAAACGGCCCAACGGAATAACGGGCCGTTAATGGGTATAAAGTGATACACTGTTCTTTACGGGCCAGTTTCACCACGGGCCGTTAATGGGTGTAAAGTGATACACTGTTCATTACGGGCCAGTTTCACCACGGGCCGTTAATAGGCCAAGAGTTACATAGGGCCTTATTTGGGCCGAAAGACGTCATGGGCCATACATGGGCCAGAAGTGAAAACGGGTTGGAATCGTATTGGATGGCCCAGATGACGCTACTGGGCCTAATTCGAATAGGGCATAACGGGCCTTGGGTTAGTGGGTTGTAAATGGGCTATATGCGAACAGGCCGTTAACATGCTTTCCATGGGCCGGCCCGCCACCTTTTGACCAAGTCAAATGGGCTGGCCTTTTCACAAGAATGGGCCTCTGTTGGGCTGTGCCACGTGTCGACGTATCATAGGCGGCTTCTGTCCAAAGATGACTAAAACTCCATTCTCTGGAACAATGGAGCAAGCAACAGAGTTATTTGAAATCATACATACTGATGTATGTGGTCCAATGAAAATTGAAGCTCGCAGCGGATATTGTTATTTTCTCACCTTCACAGATGATTTGAGTAGATATGGGTATATCTACTTGATGAAGCATAAGTCTGAAACATTTGAAATGTTCAAAGAATTTCAGAGTGAAGTGGAAAATCATCATAACAAGAAAATCAAGTTTGTACAATCTGATCGTGTAGGCGAATATTTGAGTTATGAGTTTGGACTTCATTTGAAACAATGTGGAATAGTTTCGCAACTCACGCCACCTGGAACACCACAGCGTAATGGTGTGTACGAACGTCGTAATCGTACTTTACTAGATATGGTACGATCTATGATGTATCTCACTGATTTACAGCTATCATTTTGGGGTTACGCTTTAGAGACAGCCGCATTCACACTAAATATGGCAAAATCTAAATCCGTCGAGACGACACCTTATGAGCTGTGGTTTGGCAAGAAACCCAAGTTGTCGTTTCTTAAAGTTTGGGGCTGCGATGCTTATGTGAAAAAGCTTCAACCTGATAAGCTCGAAACCAAATCAGAGAAATGTGTCGTCATAGGATACCCAAAGGAGACTATTGGGTACACATTCTATCACAGATCCGAAGGCAAGATATTCGTTGCTAAGAATGGATCCTTTCTAGAGAAGGAGTTTCTCTCGAAAGATGTGAGTGGGAGGAAAGTAGAACTTGACGAGATAATTGTACCTTCTCCCTTATTGGAAAATAGTTCATCACTGAAATCAGTTCCAGTGATTCCTACACTAGTAAGTGAGGAAGCTAATGATGATGATCATGGAACTTCTGACCAAGTTACTACCGAACCTCGTAGGTCAAGTTACTACCATAGAAAAGGCCAGCCCGTTGATGATACGGCCCGTTGAAGGCCCATTGTTTCTACGGCCCGTAGAAGGCCCATCGTTTCTATAGCCCGTAGAAGGCCCACTATTTCTACGGCCCATAGAAGGCCCACTGTTTATACGGCCCGTAGAAGGCCCACTATTTCTACGGCCCGTAGGAGGCCCAGTGTCACTAAAGTAAATATTAGCCCATGGTTATTGTGGCCTAGTTTTAAAAAATAGGTTATTGCAGCCACTAGCAAACTGCAGAAAAAGAACTGCACTGACTACAAGCAAACAAATAAGCAAGACAACAAGGAAATAAATAAGCAAGCAACTTACACTAGGCTATCATGGCTATTACACATATTACATCCACTGGGCATCAAAGTTCGCCACCAGTGCAAATATAGGGAACACAACAGCATATAAATGCCGCAGCAAAACAAGTCCAGAACTGAAACCACTTCAGAAGAGCTCAAGAAACAATATCCTGGGTACCCATAATGCTGGCAAGATGCTTAGCAAGCTTATTAACTTTCTCTTGTTTGGCGCTTAAGTCCTCAGTCCTTCGGCTTCCTGTCACATAACATCTGATCGATGTTTTTCAACTTGAAGTTGAGACTCAAGAAGGCGAACTGATTCATGCAACGAGTTCGAAGAGCTGGTGCCAGCAGTGGTAGCCAGTAACTCGAACACTACATCAATACAGGACTTTGGGGTTGTCTCAGTGTCTTAAATATAGTTTTTATCAGCTTTCTTGGAGACCAACAGGGATGTCTCACTATCTTGAACCTTATCTGCATTACTTCCTTTACCATTGCGTAACAGGGTACTCTTCTCCAATATTTTATCTGCGTTCTAAACGAGAAACAAACAAACACATCTCAGGTTTACAATCTAGTATATGAAACTCATTTTGGTAAACCAGTTCAGTAGTAAGGTGGACAGGATAACAGCATGAAACAAACATATATCTATGTAGTATGGTCACTGTATGGTCTATATCATTCTAGTTTATGTTGCCAAATCAAGATAGATACAGTTCGAATCATATCTATTTAAGACAAAGCAGCATAGACAGAATATAAGTGTGGGAAAATACACATCAATAACAACACTTGTAATGTGCATGGCATGAGAACATAACTGTTTATTCAATTGAAACTGAAATCAACATAGAGCAGGTTACAACAGCAAACAGCCAAACACGTTGAAGAAACAGGTTTAAAACATACCTTTTGCGCCATTGGAGTTTCAATTGCATCCTTCAAATTTGAAATTAGTTGGTATCAGTAAATACAGTGATGCAAGAGCAAAGTAATATGAACCATAGCTACGGAACCTGACCTGAGAACAAGTCTTCTTCTGCTTTAAGCGTTGACTTCGGGTTTGGAGTGGTGGTCCTCGTGATTGGGGCACTGTAGTTGCCTTACTAACTGCTCGTGTTTGGGTGCTCTATGGTGGATACGGTGTTGTGTCAACGGGAACTGGGTGTCTATCTGCTGGGGTTAGGGTTAGAAGGGGTGTAGCTGGTTCTCTGTCCAACTGGGTAGGGGTATAATCTGCATGAGTGCGGGTTATGTGTGGTGGGGCTGGTTCTTGGGCAAGTACACCCGTGGTTCTATCTGCATCGACAGGTAGCATGATCTTTTCTGAAGACCGTGTTTTTACTCCCACAGATACTGCCATCACTCCCTCCAATTGAAATGGCTGATAAACAAGAAAAGTAATTGAATGTATAGACATTGTAAGATAGACAGGTGCAATGGATAGTAGGGAAGAAAACAGGGCATGAAATAATGCACATTTATGTTGTCTAAGCAAACAGAATAGCAGGACATAATTTCACATATATGATGGCTAATTAAACAGGATAGCATGACACAATTTCACATGTATGATGGCTAACTAAATAGGATAGAATGACATACTTCAAAATATGATGACTATGTAAATAGGATGACATGATATAACTATATGATGTGTTTATTAAAGTGGTTGGCATGCCATAAATCACAAACATGCCATCGATGGAAACATGATGGCATGATATAATTCACGGATAGAATGACATAATTTCAAATATGATGACTATGTAAACAGGATGAGATGATATAACTATATTGTGTCTTTAGAAAATGGGTTGGCATGCCATAATTCAGATACATGCTGTCTATGTAAACATGATGGCATGAAATAATCCAAATATATGATTTATATACTAAGGAAGTGAGCAGAGGGCAATCACATATATGATGTGTCAACCAAGGAGATGACATTCAATATTGTGTATATGATGTAAAAACTAAGGATTGCAATACAACATATGCATTATATGAGTAATATAACATTGCCAAGTTTGAGCATACACCTCAGGGCGATAATAGGACTGGTCATCTGCCTCTGAATCCTCCTCTGAAGAGCTATCTGTAACCAGCAAGATATCTGCTTCAGCAGGTAGCATTGTCTGCTCTGAAGACCTTGTTTTCACTCCAGATTTCTCCATCACCAATTCAAATGGCTGATGCACAGGAGGAGCAGTTGAATATACAAACATTTTCGACAAAAGCAATGAGAAATACAAAAAAAGGACGGCATGATATAATTCACATATATGACGCTTGCCTAAACAGCATGGCATTGCATAATTCACATACATAGTGCCTTGCAACAACATAACATTGCATAATTCACATATATAATGTCTTGCAACAAGATGGCATTGCATAATTCACATATATGGTAATTAGACACTAAACAGGTGGCATTCACACAAAGCATGTCTAAACTAAGCAAATGACATAGCAATGCAAGATACCATATGCACGATATGAGCAACATAACCCTGCCAAGTTAGGGCATGCACCTCGGGGGGGGGGGGAATATGACTGGTCATCTGTCTCTGAATCCTCCTCTGAGGAGCTATCGGTAACCAGCAAGACATGCGCTTCGTCAGATAGCATTGTCTTCTCTGAAGACCTTGTTTCCACTCTAGATTTTTCCATGACCGTGTCGAATGGCTGACACACAGGAAGAGTAATTGAATGTACTAAAATTGTTGACAAATTTAACATGTAATAAAAAATGATGGCATGATATAATTCACATATAAGATGACTGGCTAACCAGGGTGGCATTGCAAAATTCACATACATGATGCCTGGCTAGACAAGATGGCATTGCATGATTCACATATACGATAAAGAAAATAAACAGATGGCATTGACACAAAGCATGTCTAAACTAAGAAGATGACATCTTTAATGTATACAGTAAGCAATGCAAGGCACCATATGCATGATATTACCAACATCAGCATGCCAAGTTAGAGCGAAGACCTCATGGGGTAAATAGGAGTGGTCTTCTCCTTCTGAATCCCCCTCAGAACAGTTATCTTCCTCTTGATTACGATCCAAAATGGGTGGAGGGGGGCTGCCTTTGCGCCCACCATGGAACGATGTCTGCATGAGATTTTATTGACACGCAAGGCTCGTCTCTTTTGCTCTACATGATCAGTTCCATTGTGTACAATAACTGGCATGCATAGGAATCAAATATAGTGAGATTATGTAAGGAGTGCATGCACAAATCCAGAGTGATGGTAACAAACTGTGGATAGACCCAAAACCAATGATAGCAGGCAGATAATAGCTTTATTTAAAAAATACAGATAATGGATCCTTTAATGTTTGTTTGCACCCAACATGAAACTCATAGTAGACACCGAAGATTAACCAGATAGTAGACAGATAGTACTAATTGTTGCCCCAATATGTACCCCACAACCATTTAAAAACTCAAGTTTCAGCATTAGTTTGGACCTGACTCGCAGTCTAATAGGTGAACACGACGATAATGTAGCATGCCATCATATTAAGCGACGCATAACGTAAGAAGACACGGAAGAGTGCGACCTCTCTTGCGGACCCGTGTAGTCCTTAAGGTCATGTGCTCAGTTGATGATGGTAATGCAGTTGTCATGGCTGCCGGCGGCGGGGAAGAAGATCTGAGGCGGCGAAAGACAGTCTGAAGAGCGGATCCTTGCTGTGGTGAACCCTTCCATCGTTGGAGCAGCTGAGCTGGGGTGGAACATAGCGCCGCAGGACACTACTAGGAAAATGCTTATACGTAGAACTTTACCAGTAGCGCATGTTTGGGACCCCACGCTACTGGTAAGTACCAATAGCGCTTGGTATAAAACGCGCTGCTGGTATTAATTAGCAGTAGCATGTGTTGTTTTGGGCAGCGCTAGTAGTAAATGTGCCACACCACATCCCCAGGTTAAGACATAGTAGCAGCGTGGGTGCTGAACCCAAGGCTACTGGTAAAAACATATCTGTAGCGCCTGGTGGGCAAAACATGCTATTGCTATTTTTTCTGTGTGTAAACTTATGGGCCCCTATCCATTCCCCCGATCCACTCCCACCTGACCAAACTATTGTGAATCCCTAGAAAAAACTCTCTGGCGAACCTCACCCCCACCCCTTCTCCGCCGCCACCACCCACACCAACCGGTTCCAGCGAGCTTCGGCCGGAAGCGGAGCATTCACCGGAACCAGAATCATGTGCGTTCGCCGCACCGGTAGGGGTGGGAGGCGGCCCTCTCTCCCTCGCCCTCTCCGCTTCCAGCTCGGCCTCCTTCCTCCTCCACGCCGGCGGCGACTCCCTGCAGCGTGGGAGGCTCAGGTTTAGTCTTTCGCCCCGCCCCGGTGCTGCGCTGCTGCTCCCCTCCCGCCCAACCAACGCCGACGCCGATGGACCGGGAAGAAGGTAAGGCGACAACGAGCCTACCGGATTTGGAAGCGACTGTGGCTAATTCTGGGGACGATTCCCGTTGATGTGCAGTGACGGAGTTCCTGGGCTCCTCCTGCAGTGCCTCCCCGGCTCTTCCATCCATAGGATTGCCGAGACCGTCCAGGTCAAGCACTACGGTGAGTCGCGTCGTCCCCCGTCCGAGCGCTGTAGTCGGCCCGCCGTGTTTGCCTACTTCAGGCGAGCGCAGCCTAAATCTGGCTTGCGTCAGCTCAGAGTACTCTCTATTGTTAGCTTACTGAATTACTGAGGATGCTCTCTGTGTCAGTCATGATTTATAGTTCACTGTACTTCATATCGCGCACATGATTCTGTGTGCAGCTCACTGACCACGACCGATTTACTAGTCTGTAGTCTGTACTGGCGCTGCACTTAAGTGCGTACTCATTAACTATATGATGTTTAGCCCTTGACTCTTCGGTGTGTGCCCTTATCTGGAATGGTGGTGATTTTGTATTCACTGATTGTGTGGTCTGGGATCAAAGTTGATTTTTGCATTTTTTTTTTCATGCTGGCATTTTGTAGAACCTGGGGATTATATTGCTCGTGAAGGTGAACCCGTAGATGGCCTTTGCATCATATTGGATGGGCAGGTATTAGTCATGCTAGTTCTTGCTTCACTTATTCACAGAGACACCTTTCTTTGACAGATTTGCAGAGTTCATTATAATGTTGTTGTTCACTATGAAAGGGCACTACAAGGAAAAAGCCTATAGATAGAGCAATAGTAGTTTTATTGGACTATTCAAGTGTCAACTCTTCTTATAGATATCTTCATATTTAATATGTTGAGTTTGTAAAAACTTTATTAACAAATAGCTGCAGTTGTTGTGCAGATGGAAATAGTTAGGCTCTTTTACATTGTAGGAAATTCTGACATGAGCTTGTCCTCATGGAAAAATCATCCGTACTGTAGACATCTCTATTCAAACTCCTGCAAAATTCGCAAGTACTACTTTGAAAGGTCATTCTGACACATTCATGTGTTTTTGTTTGGTCAACAACCTATGACATCCCAACTCCACATTTTTCTTATGTCTATTTCTGTAGAATTTGCATCCCAGTTAGGCTCTTAAGGTTTATAAGTACATACCTACAATTCTGTACTATGCAATTCATTATTATCAAACATGGAAATATAAGGAATTGGTGGAAGTTCAAAGTTCCAGCAGTGTCTTAAAACAATTTGACTGGAAATTATCTGTTAGAAGATAGTCCTGGAGTCATAAGCATTCCTGCAAGAAGAGAAAAAAGAACTTAACATGCCTTCATGGCCCTGGTGGATTTGTTGAGAACCATGAGAGGGTCCCAAAATGGCTGGCACGAGCCCACGGACCTATGTGCCTTTGGGATCGAGGCTGTGTACAAAGATGTACACGGGGTCATGTTTGGACACGAGAAAAGCTCTTACGACAGAAGGTGTGGAAAGGTGGAAAATCTATTTGCGTGCATGTGCCTGCCTCTTCTGGCAACAAGGTTCAACCTTAATCTATTTTTTCCACATAACTATTGCTTGAGTTGTGTGTGTTTACTAACACTGATTAAATTCATTTATCTTGATCTTGATTGAAAACACATCACATATTTCTTTTCTAAGACACAAACTTGTCTTTTTCATTGCTAAGCCTCTAGGCTCTTATGCAGCAGCAACCATTGATTTCGGTTTCAGCTCATCAACCGGTTGACCTTCTTGTGCAGCACAAGGGTTCCATGGTACAACAGCAGAACGAAGACCATGATTCAATCAAGTGCATGCTCCATCAACACAAGGTACTAAAATCCAACCCAGCTCTTTCTTGTATTGTAGCACATACATCAACAGTCCATTACTAATACCATTGCTGCCCCCAAATCACGAGCGATGTGATAATGTCATGTATAGTGCAGATTTTTGTTCTTAGCTTAGCACTCTTGTTAAAGCAATGTCATGGAAAGCTCCTCTTGTTTCATATGTTTGATTTGGTAGCCCTCTCTTGATGCATAAGTGATAGGCTTTGTTTACTCCCTGATTTTTAGTATTATGATGGATGGATGGATGGTTTGTGATGCCACATTTGTAGCTGAGCTCATTCATATAGGACAGCAGCCTACTACTACTACTTCTCTCAGTACGAGCTCATTCATATATCTTTTAACGGTATCGCTTATCTAAGTTTGTAAGAAGATATATGTAAGTACTAATCTAGCACTACACCACAACACTGATATAAGGACAGAAAAACTGCCGGGAAAAAAAGCTTATAAGGGCAGACAATCTGCCGGGATAGTGTTTCTCCCGGCAGATAGAACCGCCATGAGAACGGCTGCCGGGGATTAGTTGTCCCGGCAGATAAACTTCTCCCGGCAGTTTCTCTGCCCTGGCCCTTATATTTGCCGGCAGTTTGTTTTCTCCCGGCAGATTGGTCAAGGCCATGAAACTACAATTGCCGGCAGTTTAGCTGCCTGCACATGCATGTTTTCCCGGCAGTTATGATGCCAAAACTTCGATTTCACTAGCAAACTATTGTAGGCATCCCTGATGTAATATCCATTCATTATGTTAAGCAATCAGGACACCTCACACAATTTATACATACACTTCAAAGTAACATATAGGCCTCATCGGAAACCTTAAACTTCATTCCATGAATATAAGAACATATATAAGCAGATTGTGCCACAAAAGGAGTACATACATGTTTCTAGATAGATGTGCCACACAACCAAAATGAAGTAGTTCCACCAAGGGAGACGTGTATATGTTTCTAAATGTGTCACGCAACCAAAATGGCCATATAGTGGCCTATGTGCCAAAACGACCACCAAAATGAGCTGAACTTCCCAATGTCTCCAGGTTCAACAAACAAGGCGCATTACATTATCACTCCACCAACTTAATAGTAGATCTTGCAAACCATCAGCAGCTTGTAGATCATCCAAATCTCCATCAAGTAGTGCATCTTTGGGAAACCTGCAACAGACCGGAAACTCAAAATGGAGCTCTCATAGCACAATAAACCTGGTGTAAGTTGTAACATACATGAACATGCAACTAGTACTGGACAATAAAAATGCAATTTTTACATCACATAAGGACAAGTGTTCTAATGCCTTCTTTGTTTGCCGTGCTATTGGGCGTTGGCTGTAGCAGCACACGCTGTGAAATTATTCAGTACATGGAGTTTGAATGAAGGCTAATGTTGTACACAGATCGTTCATTGGAGATGAAAAGGATTTGAATCAGGCTAACGTACACAGCTCATTCCATTCCAGTTATAGTAACAAAACAGTAAAAAGTTATAATTTGATATTCTTGTCGTTCCAAACTTGTTTATAGTAACCTGAAGGTTGAGGTTATGACATACCCTGAAGACAAGCACCCAACTTGTTAGGCATACAAATAAGCCACCAACAATAAATGCCATTTCATCCAAATAATGTGCTTGTAACAGGATAAAATGTTTGCCACTGTCACCTTTCGCAAAACTACTACTCGACTAAAATGGTTGCAGAGACCTCTAGCTTGATTTGATGCGCCTTAGATGGTTCCTTCTCCCTCTGGATGATATGGCTGCAGAAGAAAGCAAAGTGAAAAGGATTGGTTCATTCTGTAAAATTGTGACAAGGACACCTTCAAGTTTACACTCACATTTTCTTCACTAATCTCCGGTAGAACTGGAGTTCAAGTTTGTCCAACACAAGGTAGAGACCGCATTTTAGTAACCCTGCAAGAGAAATAAGCAATCAGTGTCCATGCAAAACAATCAGTGTCCCTGTACAAAAATGTAGGACGCAATCAGTGACAGCAGAGGGCCGAATCTTTTTCAGCACACAAATATGTGAACTTAGTTGTCTTCATGTCTATCAAGGGCTTGCTTAAGGAGCCTGAGATCTGCTATCCTAAGTGAAGTCACAATATCTGGATACTGGAAGGTTAAATTACCATTTGTACAAAACAAAATGGTTACGGGGATCAGGTCAAAAAAAATGGTTACAGGGAAATCATTAGGTGGGCTATTTCATTTTTCCTCTGTATTCCCATTTCGCCTAACTCTGTTGTTTACTAAAATGGATACAGATTAAAATGGACTAAAATGGTGCAGGTTCCTGTATATAGGTTGTGAATCAGATCACAATTGTAATTATCTAGAGCATATAGTTGCGAATGAGGTATAAAAAATATGTTTAGTTGTGGAATCAGACCCATTTTGTTGCAACATTTTTGTATTTTATTTGTATTTAGTAAAAGATGGACAAATTGATACCTAATACATTCAGAAACAATTCAAGTCAGTAGCATTAACAAAAAAAAGGGCAGCCCGGTGCATGTAGCTCCCACTTGCGCAGGGTCCGACCACTTTGAGTTCAAGTGAGTTGATAATAAAATAAGGAGGAATCCATGTGACAAAACTGTAGTTAGGCATATCCTAAGAATATATTGGAAGAATAAGTGCACAAACACAGCTAGGAGCTTTGCATTGAGGAATCATGTAGCTGCTTGATCTCATAAATGCTCCTCTTAAAATTATACTTGCTTTCGCCCATGTCCTTAAGCACACTGAATGTCTTATATTCATCAGAAACAATTATGTATTACTATGGCATCGGGAATGGAAATAGGAAGAGCAACAAACACAGGAAGAGAAATCAATTCAAAACATTCAGAAATGGATGCTAAGCTAAAGTCGACCGGCAAGAGCAACATACTGAAAACTGCAGTAACTAAGATCATATAATAACTTGAGATAAAGTTTCTCACTCATATTAACAATCTGCATGAGATTACTTTATTACATAAGTTGACTTAGAGATATCTTGTACTGTTACTAGTGCAGAATATTGTTTTGACAAAGTCCATTAGTTAAAGGCATATAGAAACCTAAATATTATGATGTGCACAGTGGAACACAGAATTCTACCATTTTGGTGAAAACAGATTTAACCGGCAATGTGTTGACTTTTATCAATGTACAGAATCCATTGCTATTGGACATTTTGGTGTAACTCAAATGCTCCATTAAGCTTGCATAGATTTGGTTAACAACACTTTTAAAGGGTGAGTAAAAATCTATGAAAGAAGGACTATAAACACTATTGGACATGATATTGAGAAATCTGGGAAGTTGCTACAACTCTACCATCAAATATATAGGAAATATTCAAAGTCTAGGCCTCATACACTTTGCTTAATGTTGGAAGGCATAATGATTTGATATGACAGGCACATACTCATAGTCTTAGCCTTTATTTCTGAGAAATAAAATAAGAAATGCATACCACCCCTACAGAACACATAAAACTGCTTCGCCAGTCTTAGAGCAATGTGAAGCAGAAACAATCAATTAACTGATACTTGAAATGAACAAAGTGTATTATCTACAATACTTGTAATCTTCAGTACACCATCAAAACAAACCTATTTATTGTTTGCTAACCAGGAGCGGAGCTTTGTTGGGGCCAAACAGGGCCATCTGCACCCAGGTTCTTGGCACTTTTAATTTTACCTATGCACCAAAGCACAGCCCACTAAGAATACAATCGATCCATGTAGCTGGCACGAGCATGTAGCAGCACGCTATTTCTCATGGCCGCACCAGGCAGCGGCACACTAGGCCTAGCACCAGCCGCTCACTGGCATCCCACGCAGATCTGGCATCGAACAACCAGGGGCCGGCCGAAACGCACGCCCCACAAACTCCACTCCCCTGTCACCTCCGACTCACCATAAAGGAAACCACTCCATCTAATTTCCCTGCAACTATGATTCAGCAAGAGATAACAGGTAATCTAATTTCTTTTCCCAAATTCTGAGTTCAACGAAGGAGTTAGATACAGATTATCCATATGCTTATTCTGTCCATCATACTGTCCTGGATAGATAGCCTGGTTGTTCCACTCAATTGAGGACATGAATTAGATGCAAATAGTACTGCACTGTACATCTAATTTTCCTGTAATCGCTTCATTAGATAGATAGCCTGAGTGTTCACCCAATTGTTATGAACATTTTAAATATCAGAACATATATTTTGCAGCCATAAGCATTTATAAGCAAGCTCACTCACAATTTATGAATTGATATATACATATATGCTCACTCCACCTTGTAATCCTGTATTATGTACTAATGCCTATGACTCAGAATCTCAAACAAAAAACCTGTGCACCGTTTGCCTGGCCCGCCCAATATATTCTTTGAAGCCCCGCCACTTTTGCTAACCTTCAAGTTTTACCAATTTCAGGCTTGGATGATCCTTGATGACCAGCATTGTTTTGAGGAACCCTTCCCAGATTAACTAATAGACTATATACATAGATTTTAGAGATACACACCAATTTCTGCAGTGATCTAGGAAATATCACCTGTCAAATTCTCGTAGTTGGAGCAAGAAGTAGAGGAGTCAGCGCTATCCAGGGAAAGGCAGAGCTGCTCGCGAGGAGTTGACGCTCCCCTGCCTGGGGTAGAGGATGTAGAGGAGGGGTCCCCGCTTGGTTCTTCGATGAAGCTTGTGGGGAGGAGGCCTGGTCGGGGATGAAGCTCCCGAGATGGGTGGTGGTGGTCACCGCTTGCGGTCTGGAGTGACGGCTCGGTGGCGCCGCTCTGGAGTGGTTGGGGAGGGGGGACGACGGCAGCGGTCTGGGTGGAGGGCGGCTGCCGGCTTGGATCTGGAGTGGTTAGTGGCTGCAGCTAATTCGGTGCTTGGAACCGCCGCTCTGGAGTGGTTGGGGGCGACGGCAACAGTGCTCCGGGTGGAGGGCGTTCGGCGGCGGCAGGATGGCTAGGGCGGGTGGCACGGTGGGGGGCGACGGCGGCGGTGGTTTGGTTGGGGGCAGCGGCGGCTGTGTCTGGTGGACGACACGAAGGATTTGGGGGCAGCGGCGCTATCTGATGGCGGGCCGGCGCGTCGGTGTCTTTTTTGGGCCAAAGTTTTGGCCACTCGCGCGCTTTCCCCTCATCGCGCGCACTTAGTAGGCCCGATATTTCGGCCTGGCGTCAAAGTCGATTCCCGGCAGATTATGGGTCGTGGTGTAGTTGTCTCGGCAACAAATGGGCCCTGAAGTGTACCGGCAGTGCATGTGTCGTCATTGTTCAAGTTCTCCCAGCAGTTTCTCTGCCCCAAGATGTTTGTAACGGCAGAAACAAATATCCCGGCAGTTGTTTTGCCCTTGATCGAGTATTTCTCCCGGCAGTTAATTGCCCCCAATCAAGTGTTGTGGTGTAGTGTAGACTGGTATCCATGGTAACCATGTGCGTTCCTGGACTATTTAGTTTGAATAGCCAGTGAGGAATTAAGCATATATTTTCAGCATGAGCCCCTTTTAATTGCTACTCCCTCCGTCACATAATATAAGAATATTTTTGACACTATGGGACGAAGGAAGTAGATGAGAAGGAATCTTAACTTAATGGGTCTTGTGAATTGGAATAGACTACTCCCTCCGTCCCAAAATAAGTGTCTCAACTTTGTACTAACTTTAGTACAAAGTTGTCCTTAGGTTAAGACACTTATTTTGGGACGGAGGGAGTATTTGGTTGAACTGATGCAATTTGTGTACTAACAAGTTTTCACTTTCTCGACGTGGGCGCAGGGGTGATCGTCGCTGACTAGGACGGCCAGTGGGTGCTATGCTCTTCCACCACTCGAAGGCGGACTTCTTCGTGAAGCCCGGTGGCCACGTCGCATGAATTATCGTCTAGGTGATTTCGATGCCGGAAGTCGCTAAGGTGGAGGACCTCGATGCCACCGTTCGAGGGAGGGAGGATTCGTGTCCACCGGCGTCTGAACTCCGAGCCTTGGTAGATACATCTAGAGAAGTGGTCTATTTAGGGTTGGTGGTAGACCACTAGAGAAGGTACCCACCTAACGATGATGGTTGTGTGTGTCTGATGTTAAATGGAATCTTGAGATGGTTCTGTGACATTGGTTTGGTTTGCACCGGGCGTATTACCATTTATGAATAATACATCAAATTTTTATTTTTTAATTCCTAAATTGTTAGTAGTAGCGTGGGTCAAAAGTGAGGGCTACAAGTAGTTAGGTTAGTAGTAGCGTGGGTTTTAGGTTAGTAGTATAGCGGGTGTACACGCGCTACTACTAACTTTTTAGCTGTAGCGTGGGGTAAAAAACGCGCTACTGCTAAAAATTAGTTGTAGCGCCGTAGCAGTAGCGTGGGAACCCACGCTACTGGTATGCAAAAAACCCACACTACTGGTAGTGTTTTTCCTAGTAGTGGGAGCAGGACAAACCACACAAGGTTTTCTTTGACACATATCTGTAACAGAAGTAATTGAGTAAGAGCTTGTTTGAATTTGAGGATTCTAACAATGTAGGGATAGGAAATAGACAAGAATAGGATAGTAATGCACGTACTTGATAATGATAGTGTGAATACCAAAAGATGTAAGGTTGATAATGATAGTCCCACATACTTGTGGCACTGCCGCCTTGCTCACATTGGTGTCAAACGCATGAAGAAACTCCATGCAGATGGACTTTTGGAGTCTCTTGATAATGAATCATTTGACACATGCGAACCATGCCTCATGGGAAAAATGACCAAGACTCCATTCTCCGGAACAATGGAGCGAGCGACCAACTTATTGGAAATCATACATACTGATGTGTGCGGTCCAATGAGTGTTGAGGCTCGCGGTGGCTATCGTTATGTTCCCACCCTCACTGATGACTTGAGTAGATATGGGTATGTCTACTTAATGAAACACAAGTCTGAGACCTTTGAAAAGTTCAAGGAATTTCAGAGTGAGGTTGAGAATCAACGTGACAGGAAAATCAAGTTCTTGCGATCAGATCGTGGGGGAGAATATTTGAGTCACGAATATGGCACACACTTAAAGAAATGTGGAATAGTTTCACAACTCACGCCGCCTGGAACACCTCAGCGTAATGGTGTGTCCGAACGTCGAAATCGCACTCTATTAGATATGGTGCGATCTATGATGTCTCTTACCGATCTACCGCTGTCATTTTGGGGCTATGCTTTAGAGACTGCCGCATTCACTTTAAATAGGGCTCCGTCGAAATCCGTTGAGACGACACTGTATGAATTATGGTTTGGGAAGAAACCTAAGCTGTCGTTTCTAAAAGTTTGGGGATGCGATGCTTACGTGAAGAAACTTCAACCTAAAAAGCTCGAACCCAAATCGAAAAAATGCGTCTTCATATGATACCCTAAAGAAACTATTGGGTATACCTTCTACCTCAGATCCGAAGGAAAGATCTTTGTTGCCAAGTATGGATCCTTTCTAGAGAAAGAGTTTCTCTCGAAAGAAGTAAGTGGGAGGAAAGTAGAACTTGATGAAGTATTGCCTCTTGAACCGGAGAGTGGCGCAGCTCAGGAAAATGTTCCTGAGGTGCCTGCACCGACTAGAGAAGAAGTTAATGATGATGATCATGAAACTTCAGATCAAGTTGCTACTGAACTTCGTAGGTCCACAAGGACACGTTCCGCACCAGAGTGGTACGACAACCGTGTCCTGGAAATTATGTTGTTCGATAATGGTGAACCTTCGAACTATGAAGAAGCGATGGCGGGCCCAGATTCCGACAAATGGCTGGAAGCCATGAACTCCGAGATAGGATCCATGTATGAAAATGAAGTATGGACTTTGACTGACTTGCCCGTTGATCGGCGAGCCATAGAAAATAAATGGATCTTTAAGAAGAAGACAGACACGGATGGTAATGTGACCATCTGTAAGGCTCGGCTTGTCGCTAAGGGTTATCGACGAGTTCAAGGGGTTGACTACGATGAGACTTTCTCACCCGTAGCGAAGCTGAAGTCCGTCCGAATCATGTTAGCAATTGTTGGATTCTATGATTATGAGATATGGCAAATGGACATCAAAACGGCATTCCTTAATGGTTTCCTTAAGGAAGAATTGTATATGATGCAGCCGGAAGGTTTTGTCAATCCTAAGAATGCTGACAAGGTGTGCAAGCTCCAACGCTCAATCTATGGGCTGGTGCAAGCATCTCGGAGTTGGAACATTCGATCTGATGAGATGATCAAAGCGTTTGGGTTTACGCAGACTTATGGAGAAGCCTGTGTTTACAAGAAAGTGAGTGGGAGCTCAGTAGCATTTCTCATATTATATGTGGATGACATACTATTGATGGGAAATGATATAGAATTCTTGGAAAGCATAAAGGCCTACTTGAACAAGTGTTTTTCAATGAAGGATCTTGGAGAAGCTGCTTATATATTAGGCATCAAGATCTATAGAGATAGATCGAGACGCCTCATTGGTCACAGAGTACGTACCTTGGCAAGATATTGAAGAAGTTCAATATGGATCAGTCCAAGAAGGGGTTCTTGCCTGTGTTGCAAGGTACGAGATTGAGCACGGCTCAATGCCCGACCACGGCAGAAGATAGAGAAAAGATGAGTGTCGTCCCCTATGCCTCAGCCATAGGGTCTATTATGTATGACATGCTGTGTACCAGACATGATGTAAACATTGCCATAAGTTTGGTAGGAAGGTACCAAAG